>NW_017805282.1:1242973-1306773 GCF_001891065.2 Hippocampus comes | reverse complement strand
CACACCGCCGCCCCCCCCCCCCCCCCGCAACCACCACCACACCCGCTCCCTCCACTAACATATCCTTGACCTCGCTAACTAACAGGATTAGCCTCATGCGCCATGATCCACTGAGCCAATGAGAAAACACAGCGTTGAGCCAAAGGTGGACTCACGTGACATGTGATGTCGCGCCCGGCCGGCAACAGGGCCTCGGGACACGTGTGTGTATGTGTATGGTGTCCTCACAAGGAAAGCTTACGGCGTGTTGCTTTGCAGCATGACGACGCGAGTCATTTCAACGCCACTTTGGAGCGTCGTTTCCATGAGATGGAGGCGCACTACGCCGAGGCCACCAGCCTGCTGCATCTACAGGGAACGCTCATTCTTAACCTGCAGGTATCTAAACTCAAAATGTATGCAACAGATCGGCTGTTATCGAGCGTGCGGCTGCTTTTAGAGTGCCTCATTGTTGACCTGGAGTGCATGTATGTTACACAGATGGGAATGAAAGGCGTAAGTAAGCGTTGTTGTTTTTTTTTTCAGTCTTATGTGACAGCAAACGTGTGGACCAGGATTTGCACTGGTGTGGCCACTTTAGAGTGCCTCATTGTCATGACGTGGAAAAGTCATTTGACAGTTTTTTTTTTTTTTTAATTTACAAAACATTTATTTTCACTTGACAGGACAGGTATCAATATGTCCTAGAATTTTTGACATTGTATCCTTTTTGTTTTGTTGGACAACTCTTATCGTATCTACGTATTCAGAAAGTCATTTCTCTGACACTCGCGTCACCTTTTAGAACCAAGTTCACAACCTCAGCCGATTATTGGAGGTGGTGAAGAAGAATCCCGGGTGTTTGATCAACATCGTCCGACCCAACTCTCTCATGAGTACCCAGCAGGCATTGCACCCGGGTTCGCTCCGTCTTTCTGAAAACTACAACCGTCTTCCAGCAGAGGGTGCCTCATACTCACTGAGTTGCTATATCTGGCTTCCCGTAGAGATTCATCACATGAGGAACTGTCCCATCGACTGCGCCTCCATCTACTACAACGGAGTGAGGAGGTCAGGCGTCTACACTGTGGTGCCGTCGCTCGCGGGCATGCCGGTGGAGGTCTACTGCGATATGGACACTGACGGTGAGTCGCAAATCTGTCCACTTGGGCGTCGTAAAATTCAATCTGTTGGACAATTTGAACGGGGCGCCTCTTAATACTACCGCTGTCGTGTCACGATTTTAGAAGGCATCATTACTACAGATGGCAACAAACATATATCGCCGGGTGAAGTTGTCTGGAACAAGTTTCGATCTGACTCACCAATCAGACGACAGAAACGTGCTGACATCATCGAGGCCCACCTTGCTGGCAAATTTGTAATCCGATTGATGAAAGAAACGGTCCCGTTGTTAATTTATTTTTAATCACATCAGCTTGCGCTACTGATTCTGAAGGGCCTCGGCCACGGGTGTCAAACTCAAGCCCCGGGGGCCAGATCCGGCCCACATGTCACTTTATGTGGCCCGCAAAAGCAAATCACGTGTGTCAATTTGCATTCATCTTGCTCAAATCCGTACCAAAATGTCAAATTTTCATATGTAATAATGTTGAGATAAAGTTTGATAGCATGTTTACACTCACTTGAACAATAACTGAACAAACTATGAGACTTGACCGATTTCAAAACAAGTAATCCATTAATTTGTGTACAAGTCATAATGCGATGAGATGATGAAACATTTTTGTGGTTTCACTGTCACGTCGGACCTCCAGGGGAAGATATAACTCCAAAGTGGCCCGCAACAAAAATAAGTTTTGACACCCCTGGCCTTGGAGATTGACATGGCAATACATAGATGCTGAAATCTAATTGGACAAAATAAATAAATAAAATATGCATACATAGACTGGAATGAGTGCAACCAGGAGAAACACGATGAAATGGGGTCATGTGGGAAATGCTAAGCGCACACACGTCAGTGTCACCGAAGCAACCTAATTGTATTCTTAAAAACAAATCCCACAGACATGCACTCACTTTCCTCCTGTGACGTTTTGCTTGTGCTCAGGTGGCGGCTGGACGGTGATCCAGAGGCGGGTGGACGGTTCTGTGAGCTTTGACCGCAGCTGGCGCGAATACAGGGCCGGTTTCGGCGACCTCCACTCCGAATTCTGGCTGGGCAACGACCACATCCACGAACTGAGCGGCCAAGGGGACTACAGCCTGCGAATAGACCTGGAGGACTGGAGCAACAGACACAAGCACGCGCTTTATCAGCACTTCAGGTGGGCGTCCCACTCGAAAGAAACGCTTTTGTGTGAGACATCAGAAAAGTTCTTTTTCATAAATGGGTCATGAGCGATGCTGACTCGCTACATGAAAGTCATTGGCTTTTATTTTGACATGTTGTTCGTCATTCACCGCATGAACTGCAGCATCGTAATACATTTGCATCTTGAAAACATTTTAATAAATACATTTTAATTTTTTTTCAGAGCAGCTTTTTCTTTTCCACTCCAAAATAATGGCCTAAATCCATTTTTTTCTGAAAATTCGGATTAGATTATATTTATTAATAATATCATTTCCGAGGTAGAAAAATAATAAAGCCAATTTGGGCAGAGGTGGCCAGCATTCTGATGAATTAAAAAAAACATTTGTCAAAATATTTTACGAGGCTGTTTTTTGTTGAATCTGAGCATAGTGTTACAATGGCTAACAAAAATTTTATTAGCCTTATCGCATACCTGCCTCTTATTCTTTTAACACATTTGGAAAAAAAACAACAAAAAAAGCATAATTCAACGTTCACACATAACTGAAAATCTATGCAGACATTAAGAATTTATTTCGTTATTTTTTAGCAAACACATTTGTATTTGTTATTGATATGTAGGCGGTTGTGCTATTAAGCCAACAACATCAAATATGAAATTTAGGATTATAACTTCTGCCTTTGATGAACATTCAGACCTACTACACGATAATATTAATGTGCTACTTGCAGCGCCAAGTATTTTTTGAAGTGGTACTTGGTGTAAATAGTTTGAGAAGCTCTGCAAATAATACATACTCTTTTTCGGGTGTGAGGTGAGGTTGGTATTTCTCTCCCTCATCATCGATGACTCGAGGCAAGATTCACGCCTAGTCTTCATCTTCTATTGAAAAGCTGTGCTGATCTCAAATCCAAAGCGATGCCGATGACTCAAGCCAAGGTTCACCCCTAATCTTCATCTTCTATTGAAAAGCTGTGCTGATCCCAAATCCAAAGCGATGCAGCGCTGCCATCTTCAGGGATCTGTTAGTCATTCCGATGGTTTTTTTTCAAAAAGAAATTTCACTGACGAATGAGTTGTCATGCATGTGGCACAGTGTAGAAGATGAGGAGCACCGGTACCGTCTGCACGTGTCGGGCTTCAGCGGCAGCGCGGCGGACTCTTTCGGCTGGTACCACGACAAGCACGGCTTCAGCACGCCCGACAGCGGCGACATCTGCGCCGAGATCTCCCACGGCGGATGGTGGTACAGCCAATGCTTCTATGCCAATCTCAACGGGGTCTACTACAGGGTGACTGTCCAAGCGAGACAAGTTTTGAGTGTGAATTTATTCAAAACGCCAATTGAGCCGTGCTTGCGTCCCACAGGGAGGCCACTACACGCCTAAGGCCAAAGGTCAGCTGGGCCCCGACGGGATCGTGTGGCACTCGTGGAGAGACTCGGACTATTACTCGCTACGCAAAGTCACCATGATGATCCGGCCGCGCGGCTTTCGAAAACATCGGTCTCCCTGACCAACTGTTACCATGGCAACAACAATACACAAGTACTTAATCCCTGGACACTTTTCATGACGACTGATTGTTTGTTTTTTTTTTGTACTTTTTAGATGTTTTTATTTTTGTTAGTATATTGAGGGTCAGAGAAAATCCAAAACATTTTTGTTTGAATTATTGATAACTAACATGATGAGTGCACAACAGAAAAAAAGTGTGTCATGGAAATTGTATATTAAAAAAAAAAAAAAAATTCAATCAAATTACAGGTGCAGCTGAATAAATAAGAAATGAGTATTTTAATACAAAAAGCCAAAGTCATCTTATAGAGATGATAGTTTATCATGTAATCGTAAATTTTTTGAGGTGGATGCATTTTTTGGTTTTCATGAATCGCAAGCTATGATATGAAAATGAAATAAAATTATTAACTCAAGACAAATCTGCTGATGTCGCCGCTTCAGAGCGCATCGTTGATGGTTGTGAGTGCACGCACGTTATGCTGAAAAAAGCAGAAGAGCAAGGAGGGGATTTTGACAGCTAGCATGTGGACGAGGGCTTCGGGCTGGCATGGGCACTTTAGAGCGCCTCATTGTCTCATAAAAAAGCTCCACGACATCTCTATTGCTTGAACAGAATATATTTTCATGTCTCGGATGTCATGTCTTCATCTAGCATCTTAAGGAAGATGCTAGATGAAGTTTGTGAGTTTAATCGGGCAATTCAGCGGACAACCCCGGAGTTTGAGTGGAAAGAACGGCTTGAATTCCACAATTTTGAAGTCTCATTTTATCTACTTTTTTTTTTTTAACAATCATTCAAAATCGGCAGGATTGTTAACACACTTCTCTACGGTGTGCCAAACTTATTTGCACTTTACAGCTGCTTTAAATGACTTGCTTGTCTCCAGCTGCACCTGCTGACAGCGGGAGCCTCGTGCAGGGCTAAAAAGGCCTCTTTCACCGCCCCCGCCCCGCCCACTCGGACACGACTGCACAAACCCCCTTTTTGACCCTTGGCTCGCTCATTCTCATTCGTCACCGTATCTCCAACGCAAGAATCTGCTCAGCGCGGATAAGGGCCTCACTGTGCACGGACGCCGAGAACAAGACGAGGATTCTTCGCACATTTAAAAATAAAAAAACTAAAAACTCAAAACGAAGAGGAAAATTATTGTCTAGTCAATCTAATCTATTTATTTTTGTACTCCTTGACGCACAAAATCAAAAGACAAAAAGGCACCTGATGGAATAGTGTATATTTATTTGTATGTACTGTACACTCACCAGCCACTTCATTAGGCACACATGTACAAATATGAGCCAACGCACCTTCACCTTCAAAGTCTGCCTTTACAAAGACGATAGAGGTCAGTTTGCACTGACCGCAACAGACCCTTCAATCTGTCAAACAGGCCTCACTTACATTGTACACATGCACCCATGATGCCGGTCAAACGTGCTTATTAAATATGTATTTATACATATATGATAGATGTGTATCACATATCAAAAAAAAAAAATTGAGATTGATTGCATGCGAAAAGCAAAAACAAACTGCGTATGTGCTCGACAGGTCCTACACCTTCATATAAAAACGTCAGACTTCGATTAAAGGCGGTGGGGGAATCCATTCATAGTCATTAAATGCGCATTCGGGCTTGAAATGTAAACGTCCATCAAATGAAGAAAAAAAAAAAATATTGGATTGAAGCTCTCGCTCTCTTTTTTTTTGGTTTCCCCCCCCAGTTCAACTGAGCAAGGCACGTGGGTAGAGGACTGGAAGGGGCGGCGCTTCCGTCATCTAAACAGGAAGTGCAGGAAGAAAGGAGGCGGCGGACACACAAACGCGCACACGTTGTTTCCTTCGAGGGATGCGACGCCAAAAACATATCGAATATACACATTCATATGAAAAGGCACCGAGTAGTTTCCGCGATAAATTTGCTGAGTTCTGAATTGGAGGTGTTTTTTTTTTTTTTTTAAGCGCCTACAGTGTCACGGCTATTTTCTCAGTTGTGTGAATTGCGTTTTTTGCGTGTTTTGTTCCCGTTACCAGCCCGCAGATCTTTGAAAAGAAAGAAAAAAAAACGGGAACAATAATTGCGTGTCATCATCTGCAATCAGCGCTGGGCCTTTCCATTTTGAACGCCGTTTCGCGCTAAAAAAATCCGTCTAAGGGATGAGGAGGGATGAAAAGTGAATCAAAAAAGAGCGAGCGAGAGAGAGCGAGAGAGCGAGAGAGAGAGAGAGAGAGAGAGAGAGAGACGCAAGCGGCAGTACGAGGGAAAATTTGGGATGTGGACTTCTTCGGCCGTACCATGACAGTTCCGTTCACATTGTCGTGAACTGACTGTGAGCCTGTCTCAGCTTTGCAGCGATCTGGCGGTTCACAGGGAGCATAAACAAAAAAGAAGGCTGTTAAGGGGCGGCTGAGCAGAGCATTTATCCAAATAGCGTGTGTGCGTGTGTGTGTGGGGGAGTGTGGGGGGCTGTCTAATTACATGCGACAGAATTGTTCTTTACCGTCTCGTAAAACTTGACTTGTTCTTCCAGGTAGAGCTGCATGACGCGATTGTAGTCGTAGATACGGTTGCTATGGAAGTGGTTCATCTCAGCTGGGAGATTCAAGCGAGACAAAACGGTCACAATGCGCCGGGGCGAGTCACCCCGCCGAGCGCCGCGCCGTACCTTGTAACGCGTAAGACATGGTGCTGACTCGTTTCGCCATGGTGACCTTTTCCTGAGGGGTGATTTTATTGGTGGCCACCAACTTGTCGCCTTCCTTCACTTTGTCAATGGCGGCCTGCGCCACAACAGAGGGAGACATGTCAAAAATCGTTGGTCCTCCCATGCTAAAGAACAAAACAATTTTCTGGCCCTCTCTTTTGCGCAAAAACTCAAAATGCTCCATTCCGTACATGACGTTAGAAATGGAAAGAAAATTGAGAAAGCCCATCGTTTTCACCTGATGCCGATTAAATAAAAGTTACGTGAGAGCCGCTGAGCTCCGATCAGCTCACCCAAGAGCCAGATGCTCTAGGTTAACGGATAGCGTTCTCAACATGGAGGCTGCTGTACCTTATGGACGCCAATGGTGTCCGGGAAGCATCCAAGCAAACCTTTGTACTCGTTGTTGGTCTCCATGAGGAAGTGGAGGTCCTTTTTGGGCTGGATTGGAATCGATGACAGGCACACGGATACAAACACCACATGCAAAAACAATGTCTAGATTAGAACTGAAAGGAAGAGCATTGTTGAGCATGTCAGGGGATATCTAAGCAGGAAGTAGCTCACAACTGATAAGTGGGAACATGGGGAAAAGCTAAAATGCGTCCAGTGTTGCAGATTCTTGAAAGAAGAGATTCTATCTATCTGAACTTGCCGCTATTTGTTCGGTAACGGGACATCTAATGGTGAGACTTTTGAGATCAAACCATACCTTTCACCCTTAAAAGAAGAAAAAATAATAATCTCAATGACAAGTCAACAAAGGATGACTTGAGATGCATGTCTGGATTCGTCACATCTTACCGCACGATTCCTCCTCCGTGCCGCGGCAAAACAAAAGGCCGGTTTCAGAAGCCGGCAACAAAAGGCAACATTTCAGTCCGATTTAGAAACTACAATCGGGGGCGCTTGAACAAGTGAAGTGTGAAATGGCGCGTTTAAAAAAAAATAAAATAAAATCATAATAATAACTATAATTCGAATAATCATAGAGATGATTTGAAATTCATTGAAATAATGAGCGCCTACCTGCTCCGCTACCAACTGCGCTATTTCCTCATAGGTCTTCCCTGCGGCCGTCATGGCGTCAGTCAGCGTTTCCTCACCTTCAGGAGGAAGACGATTTTATTGGACTTTCTTAAAGCCCGTTAAAATGCAAAAACCCATCCAACTACACTCCAAGTGGCAATCGTTTCGAAGTCGATGCGAAGGATTGCTTTTAATTCCTACATCCGGTTGCGCTCCGAATGATTCCATTTCGCAATTTCTTGAAGAATTGCCATCGCCGGCGTGCGTCACAGCATATTCGAAGACGTCGCAACAACGGCCTTGATCCCGTGCGAGTGACCGTGACGTCAGAGCAAATGTGATGAGACCCTCCGATGAGATTTCTCGCAATGACATCGTTCCCAGCAGCGCTTGGGAGCGTAGACCCCCCACCCCCCTCCCAAAAACATTCACATCACTTCCTGGATGAGCGGGGGTGTACCTTGGTAGCCGCTGCTGGTGAACACCGAGGAGAGGTTCTGGAAGGCTTTACCGATTCGTTGGTATTCTTTTGGCAGAGCTGAATTCACAGAAAAGGGGGAATTGGGATTTCAAACGGTGGTCAAATATCGCCGGCGGTTTTTTTTCGGCGGCGTGTACGTACGGCCCGTGCAGCGCTTCCAGTGCTCGTGGCCCACGGTGAGGATTTCCTTCACCCCGTCGTCCATTGCTTTGGTGAACCTGTTGAACTGCTCGCATTTCTGCTCCCTGTGTGCGAGCGCGCACAAAAAAATAAAAAATAAAAGTAAATTTTTAAAATGAGTGTTTGTGAGGAATGCTTTGCGATTCTTTCACTCACACTTCGATAGGATCCAAGTCGGCGGCTTCAGGCTCGATCGTGGTGAAGATCATCACTCCCACCGTCTCGTCCTTTTCTGCTTTTCTCTTGCCAGTTTTCCAGTCCTGCGCCATTCAAACCCATTTTTTTTCTATTTTTTTTTTTTTTTTTGCATCACGTCTCAGCACTTTGTCATGAGGCCGGATTTACATTGCGTGGTTCAAGTGAGGCAATAGTCCGATGATTTGCTCTGCAGTGGCCCAACAAATGGGACACCTGGTGTCAAGTTAAAGCACAGTAATCGCGAGCCGCATGCGGCCCTTTGGCTGGTTCCACGCGGCTCCCGGGCTTTCACGCGACAATTGTCGAAAACGCCTCTGCGACGGCGCTGCCATTCAAACAACGGTGCTTAATGTACAGAACGTACTACGTCAGCCTATCATAAATCCCGTTACTTGATTTGACGGAGGGCAACCAATCAGATGACTGAATCACCGCTCATGCGCAGACAGCGGCGCTAAGTGCTAAGCTAGTCAGCGAATTACCTCTGTTTTGCCCAATACGTGTGTGTGAGTATGTGCGTGTGTGTGTGTGTGTGTGGCTCTTTGCAGTAACACAGTAAAAAAAATTGGCTCTTAGTCTCTGACTGGTTGCCCCCCCCTGGCGTAGACAAATACATATTCGCTGCCATGGACATTTTTGCCTCAAACAACAAGACAGGACAAAGTGACGACGCCGTACCTTCTCATCCTTATACGTGAGGAACAGCTGAAATACTTCACTGCTGGCAATGACTGGGTGCCTGCACATCCTGCTCATCCAGCCCTGCAACCGCTCCATTCGCATCTTAATGAATTCTTCCTCAAAGCGCCCTGGCATAGACCAAAAAAAAAAAAAAAAACCAAACAAAAAATGAGATCACACTCATCACACTAGCACGTTGACAAAAGATGCGACAAGAGCGACACTCACCTGTTACCTGCTTGTCCGGTAAGGACGGGATGGGAATGGCCGAGCCGAATTTGTCCAGGAGCCTCTCGTACAGCCAGTCAAAGTGCTTGTATCTGTGATTGACGGGTCGGTTCGTGGTCTGAAATGGGCATGGCGGCGAGTTAACGCACCAAGCGGACAACGCGGCGGAGCGAAAGCCGCGGCAGGAGCGGGGGCCGCTTACGTTGGGTGTGATTTGGTACTCGATGTAGCTCTTCAGGCCGTACATCTTGGAGCCTTTCTTGGGGTCGGCCACCACACAGTCCAGCTGCGATTCCGGGTAAAGCCACACCGGGCCAACCTCGCCCATCTACAGAAACAAGCCAATTGATTTTTCAGGGCCCTTTTTTCGAGCGGGAAATCAAGCGGACAGGGTGCAATGTCAATCCTGAGCGCAGAAGAATTCTTCACCAGTAAGCTCATTTCAAATGTTCACGAACCGTACTGATAAAATAATAGAACCTACATAAATTGGTAGCTTGTCCTTGCCCTTTGCAATCTGCTTGCACAGGAGGTACAACTCGGGACCAGACTTTGAGAACCCAGGAAACCTGAAAGGCAAAACGGAAACATGATGGTGAGGTGATATTTGAAATGAAGTGTCGGTGGACAAGAAGAGACGGCAAGACATATTCCACAGTCCAGGCTTGTTTTTTTTTTTTGTTTTTAAACTACTCAAGGCAATAGCAAGCCTCTCGATCTGCTTGGCAACACTGGGACGAGTTTGAGGAACATCAGCCAGTCAAAAAAAACAAACAAAAAAAAACAGGCCTTCAAAATAAAAGCACAGGGGTAAAATAACACATGTTATTTGGCTCTACGGTGGTTTACTTAGTCACACGCAAATGATTTTGCACTTCTTTATTAAGTGTGACTTTATTAAATAAGACAACACTTGGCTTTAGAAGGTGTGGTGACACTGTAATTATAATCCGGCTTTTATTTTGAAGGACTGACTATAGACAGACCTTGCGCAGCGCTTGAGTAGCCATCTGATGAAGACAAAATCCAGAATGCCTCAGATGAACATGCATCTTTTTTTGGGGGGGGAGGAGTATGATAAGCAAACGGATGTCGAAAAATCAGGAAACTCAGGTTGGAAGTATTTTGGATGTCACACCCTCAAAGTAGATCTGTAAACCGGTTCCAATAAAGGGACACATGAAAGTGTCTTTCAAAAAGACACTGAATCCGTGTAGAAAGATGTTCTAATGTCATCGAAATGGAAGAACAGCAGAAGATTATTCCGATTTTTGGCCCGAGCTGAGACCTCAAGCAGCGCGCCAAAAAAACGATGAAACCTTACTTGAGTTTCATTGACGCATGAGCGCCGCCTCGCTGCATGGCGTTGCCGTCTCCCGATTCGACCTCGCCGTAACCGGCGGTGGACTTGTCGTCCCACTCGTCGTCCCATTCGTCGTCTTCAGCTCCTGGAAGCAAGCGGAACAAAATGGTGAACAATGGTCGCGATGAAAACATCGTCTTTTGCCCTCCTTGTCACGTCCGGTAAATTCGATGCACGGCTGTAATGTTCCTCATCGTGTCTCAGCTTCACAATTGCTTGTTGTCAAAGCATAAACGGCTCTCTGGTTTTTGCGTTGGTTACAACTTAGTCCAAAACTGAGTGTTGACATTCAGGGCGACTTATTGTTTGGGGAAAGGGAAAAAAAAAAAAATCTGCGTGAATACACACACAAAAAAATGGAACGCTATTTTGATCACCATGTTGTATTTTGCCCTCAATGTGCCATCAGGCTCGATTGGCGCACTGGTTTGAAGACTGCGTTTTAAAGAAGTCATTAAAAAACGAGAATGACAACATTTTCAGGACACACATTTGAAGAGGGCTTTTTTTTTTTTTTGGACAGCGACATGTTTCAAAACTCACAGAAACTCCACAAAGCAAATAACCACGAGCACGTCGAGCCGTCCCTTATGGAGATCGTCCGGGCCCCGAGCGATCAGCCGCATCTCAACAGCACCGAGCAAGTTGGAAAACAACGTGCTGGACTTGACGTGAGTCAGTTTTACAGAACTGCTTCAAGGAAATGTGCTATTAAAACTGGAGAAATAAATCAAGATCGCTCTGGCAAGCAGCAAAATCCATCCCGCGCATGGATTAGTTGCCAACATGTGTCGCTTTCACCTCAACTGTCAGATAAAATTCATCACGCCCGGTGGTGGTGATTTCACTTTTTGGCGCCATTTTCTTTTTATAGATAACCAGTCGCAGCTTGTACCAAACAATCAACACAGTGTTAATATGAAGAGCAAAAGTTGTCACATGCTTTTAATATTTGCCCGTCACAAAAGAAAATCGGGCTCGTGGGCACACCATGCATCGCATACCTGTGCAATCGATAAGGTAAGGATAGGGGTAGATGTCTTTGGAAAGAGAGAAGAGAAACAAAAGAGGGGAAAAAGTCTGTTCATTCTGTTCCGATGTTGTTTTCCTTTCACAAAAACAAACGGGAGAATTGAGGTCAGCCGTAATTTTGCCTGCTTGACTCATGCGTGAGTCCAACTTTTCCACCGCTTGGTTTAAAAAAAAAAAAAAAAAATTCACGACAGGCGCAATATCTGCTGGGTCAGACGACACGCAGCTGCAGATTGTTTTGGGTTTTTTTTCTACACGGGCGTCATATTTCATTTGTGTCAAGTTGCATGGGGGAAAAAAAAAAAAAAACACAGTTCTGATGGAAATGCAATCTCATAGGTGAAGTAATTGGGAGGCCATTCAGAACAGGTACATTGTATTTCTATTGTGTGCTTTGTATTCAATATCATACTAGCAAGAAGCTAAACAAAAATACATGACACAAATGAATCTTGCCTCAGACTTTTTAAGAGACACGCACCCTTCAACATGTCGAAGAGTCGCCTCGCCCTCTAACCTGAGGACCGGGGGATGGAATGATTACACCGGTCTGCCTTTACGCTTATTCTTTCGCACCACTTGGAAGGCACTCACAG
Source organism: Hippocampus comes (assembly GCF_001891065.2). Lineage (NCBI taxonomy): Eukaryota > Metazoa > Chordata > Actinopteri > Syngnathiformes > Syngnathidae > Hippocampus > Hippocampus comes. Next base: position 1,294,498 of record NW_017805282.1, on the reverse strand, counting down.
TATGATCTAAATTACACACCCAAAATAATTCACCATTCCACTTTTACGGACAACGCTTGGCTCTTCCAGTCATCTTGGCGACAAAAAACAAAAATAATAATAATAATAATAATAATAATAATAATAATAGATTTCATTTATAAGCGCTTTTCAAAACACTCAAGGACACTTTACAATCAAAACAAGAACAATAAAACCACAGATAAAATTATAAATAATAAAAGGAGAGATGAATTTAAACTGAATGGCAAGCCTGTGTTCTTACCTGGACCCTGGTAGGCCTGAGGGTGACCCTGAGCGGCGACGCCCCAGGAGTCGCCCGCGGCCGCCCTGCCAGTCTGGGTGCCGTCCGGATTGGACGCCGAGTTGTTGGAGGCGCCCGCCGAGGGGTCCGCGTTCCACGCAGACCAGGGATCGTTGCCATTGCTGTTGGCCTGCAACGTCAAACGCAGAACGGTATAAATTGATACGATTACCTTTCAACGTAGCCGATTGGTTGTTTTTGCCCGTTGGGACGGTTGCCGAGCATGCACTCGAAAACCTTGAAGGCTTCCACATGCATCGGAGCACATATTTGCCTTTCAAGTCCCTCTTAGCTGAGGGCTAATAAAAGGCAGACTTGGTAGTCAATTAATAATAAGACCTTCCTTATACTCATTAAAAATAACGAAATAAAAATAAAACACATCAGCCATCGTATGATTTGAATGGCGCGCAATATTCCAACAATACACAGTGGATATAAAAAGCCGACACACCCTTCTTCAAATGCGAGGATTTTGTGATCTAAAAAAATAATTACATAAAAAAATACCTGCACAAATAATTCAAAAATTCTCCTTCAATTTAACCTATAACCTGTACAAGTCAGATTTTTTTTTTTTTTGGGGTGAGATATCCAGTTTTTACAATGATCTAACATGGTTTCATTTTTTTTTCATGTCACCAAAATATGGCATGGGTGTGTAGACTTTTTTTTGTTTTTTTTTTAGATTCACTGTGATGTTTTTCTTTCCATAGTAAACTCAAATGATTTGCAATACATTGATCATAATCCCTAATGTGCTGATTCAAACAATCCAAATCTACGCGTGTTAAGGGCGATGAACAGTTAGCGTGAGGTCATGCGTTTGCACAGGCAACGGGAGGCAGTCGGGGAGGGGCCGATTGGCGCAAGGGGTTTTTGGGGGCGGATCATGCCGCTCGCCCCCTTTGACCATCCCCGGGTGGCGGTTACCTCATCGGGGGAAGTAAAGTAGGGGGAAACTGGGGTATCAGGGGTGTCGGGCTGGGGGCTCAAGCGCCTAGTGTCCACCTTGGGGGAAGGAAGAGAAGGTTGAGGAATGGAGAGGGGGAAAAGGAAAGGGAACGTGTGCGTGAGTTTGAGAGTGAGGGGGGCGGGGGAGCATTCCTTGACTCATCCGCTTTCTCTGCCCAGATTTGTACCGATGCAGCAGTAAACTCATTTCCTTGGAACTTCCTGTTACAGCTCATTTCCTTCTAGTATGCTAAAATGCAAACATGACACAAGCTGGATGACATTTAAGGGCTCTCACTTCTGCATTTATGTGCATGTGGGTCGCACAGAAAGGGGGGGGGGAGCACAACAAAGAGAGCATTTCTGGTGCCGTTTGGAGTTACAAAGTTATAAAGTATCCGCATTACCTGGTTTTGCTGCGTCGATGTGGGGGCAAAGGCGTCAAAGAAGGAGAGATCCGAATTGACGATGTTCCCGACGCCGGCGGCCGGCGCGGCGGTTCCTGCCGCGGGGAACGACGGGAGGGCCGATTTGTTGAGCTGCAGATGAGAAGGATAGCAGAGAAGAAAAAAAAAATTCCAAATTGAGACTTTATGACTTTTACAGGTGCATTCCTCGGCGGTAACGCGACAACGTTCCACTGGAAGTTTATAAAAAAAACAAACCCTGAGACCAATTGCGTGTGCTTATTTGAATGCAATAAAAGGAACACGTGCGCCGGTATTTTCATTATCATAATAAAATAAAACAGACACCTCATACCGTGCATGTTTTGGTCATTTTGGAAGAAGACATTGCTGGGAGCAGCCACAGAAGAAAAATTTTCAGACCTAACCTCTCTGGAGGTAGTGAGCACCTCAAATCGTATTCATCAGCCTTCTTGTACAAGTCAATGGAAAAAAAAATGTACTTTTGAATTCATAACATAGCCATACAGCTGATCGAAGCCACAGAAAAGAACAACAATAACGGACAACACATTTACGACAGTCGTGTTTCAAAATCAACACACAAACACACTTTCGCACAAAACAACAAAAAATGAACTCAACCAAGGTGTTATTGTGTCTCTTGCTCTCGCCTTCCAGAGACAAGTTCAGAAATGAACAGCTTCACCTTCGTTCCTTCATTTTTATGTCGAGCCTCCTCGAAAAAGATAGCTTGCAACCTCGTCACTAAACGGTATGACGAGGAGAATCTTCAAGGGCTTTCTCTGTGTCTTGACTTCCGTGGATCCCCCAAAGACTGACAAATAACATTGGTTTGATATGTCTATATCTGTACGGAGCAAGCCTTGACTTTTAACCGTATTTTTGAACACTCCACAAGGGACTCCAGAGGGATTCTCATCCTTATAGTGAAGTCACTCCAGCGGGTCAAACGGATGAGCCGAGACGACCGAATCAGCAAAGCTCTCGAGGAGGCGCTTCCTGTTGAGATTTTACTTTCGGGAGGGTGGGTAGCTATCTGCTTGCGGTTTTTTTTTTTGTTTTTGTTTTTGGTTTGTTTTAGAATACAGTAGAGGATGTGTGACCTTTCGTTGTGTGTGTTGCTCTCACCTCTACGTAGTCTATAGGCACCAGTCCCACATCCCCTCGGGAGTTCTGCGCTTCAATCCAGCCACCACCAATGTGCTGTAACCCAAATTAGAAACATTTTGGATACACACCAATGAATCAATTGAAGGTCAGTTTGACAGCTCAATTTGTTCCCAAGCAGTGGACTTGGATACACCATAATTCTTGTTTAAAAGAAAAAAAAAAAATGAACAAGTCCAGTATTACCACGACACAAGGTGCTCATACAGGCCTTTGCGGAAGTCAAGGTTATTTTCAGTTCACGCTTTGTTTCAGCAGCGTGTTTAGCAAGAGTCAATTCAGCAAACGTCAAGGATCAGTTCTGTACTTGGCTTATGATTTTTTTTTTTTTACCCCCTTGGTGTATTTTGTGACCCGTTTTCCAAAAGCTCACGTTAGCAGCTAGCACTAGCTGCTAGCTCGCTCATCCCACTGCCTGGCTAGTTGCTCTGTGTGTTGCCGCTTGTCATAAAAGGTTGTCATTAAAAAATGTCTTTATTGGAAAAATAAGCATGACTGCCGCATGTCCTTGCGAATAAGGAGGATTTACTGCCATTCAAATTAAGCTTGCTTCGTCCTTTACTAACAATTTGATCTTGCAAGAGTTCATTTATCTTACACAAGAATGTTAAATTTGCTGTCTAAGTTCATGCCGGACTTCCGTTTCCTCGGGGTTGCACAACTAACACGCTTTGTAATGGACGCTAACCTGACAAGACGTCGAGCGAAAGCGGATGTCATTAATTCAGTACAGTTCAATTTTTTTGTTTTTAAACACCAGTTTGGTTTCCCATAGACATGTTTTGATGAACCGACATAGAAACATAAATACGTCGCCCCACATCCAAAATAAATTAAAAAACAAAACAAAAAAAAAACATTACACTGTTTATAAGGCATCCGCACATAGACGTATGTGTTGGAATCAATCTGAGCTCACAGCGGTAGCCTCTGAACTAAATGGCTTCAAACAGACTTTGAAAACTTTGCAGTCCAGTGAACACAGCAAAGAGACCTTTGAACTGTTGGCCTCTGACTATAATGACATCATGTTTGCTCTTTTATTTCCTTCCTCTGGCCATTTGTGACACTCGTGTTTCTGCACACGTTGAGACCTTGGGTGGACTCTTGAGTTTTTTTTTGGGGGGGGACGGTCACGTGTCTCCACCTTAGTGTGCGGCGGTTAATTTGTGCTGCAGTCTTTCCCCTTGTGAGAGACAACTCCCATTTGTCACTAAAGATATATAATAAAAAATGATGCCCTCATACTGTACTATTTAAGCTTTTCACTGTATTACAAGCTGACAAAGAACAACTCACCTGATTGGTGATAGTGACCGTTTCACCCTCTTTCACCGTCAGCTCATTGTTTCCCGGCTCCGCAGTGAAGTCATATAAAACCTGTGCCTGAGCACAAAGACAGACAAGGCACACGTTTGTTTGTTTTCAGCCATTTCTCTGTAGGCGGTACAACATTAACATATACCAACACGCATGAAACACCAGCAGTCTAGAAGTGCACTCACTATGAAACAGGACAAACTCGTTCCCCTTGGCCTGTTTTTTGCTGATTCGTATCTAGATACTAGTGTCAACCAAAAACAAGCAAGAAAAAAGAAGCATACGTCTCAGAAGTGGAACACACTATTCGTTGTCTGGTGATGAATTTGACTGTTTGTATTTACTTCTCTGGACGTTATTTTATAAAGTCATCACAACAGTCTCATTTACACTGTGTGGGCCTGTGGCTATAAGTTCATTTTTACAGCGCCTCGTTGTTGACTGTGAGTGCAGATATGTCAGAGAGTGAAGACTGAACAAATTACGACTCTATAGCTAGCGTAACGACCAGTGTTTCGGGTTGGCGTGATTGCTTTAGAGCACCTTAGTCTTGGCTGTAAGTGTGCGCATCTCACATTTTTCACAATTTTGAAGCCTCATCTTAAATTACTACTTTGAACCATTCAAAGACGTCAATGTTGCAAACAACAGTCTTCCCTGTGGTGTGTGAACATTAATACACATTTCAGGGAGACTTTAACATTTGTAATATATATATATATATATATATATATATATATATATATATATATATACAGTACTGTCCAAAAGTTTTAGGTGGGTACTTTATTTTTTCTAATGACTTTTTTTGCAGCAATCGTTTTGACATCATAATAGACAGGATTACTATTTCTATAAAAATGTGTGGAAGGGTGTTGCATGGCCCGAGGAAGAACCTACAATTTGTTGGAGGATCTAGATAAAAGGTCCAGGATTACGATCATAATGGCACATTCCGTGTGTTCATCCTCCAAGAACCAGGAAGTAGTTTGATAAAACTGACAAACACATGGACAACAAACTCAATTTAACTGCACAAGTTGTTTGTTACGTTTTGTATTTTACTTGCTAATATTTTAACTAGCGTGCGCCTCCCCTGAATTAACTCTATAAATTATAGTAATTGTTGCCAGTTTAAGCGACACTCTTTATTTAATTTTTAAAATCAATCTATTGATATAGCTTACAACATAAAATCGTCAAATGAGTGAACCATTAGCTTTCATGCACTTAGGCAAAGACTTCACTTCCCAGCATGCCCCGCAAATTGCAAGTGACCCGCATTTGAACGGTAGTAAAATGTCACAAGACTCTTTCCTAATGACACATTTTTCCACATCAGGCCAATCATGAGTGGCATCTACTATTTCGCATAGTTACCTTAAGAGTCAACCACACGTTTAAAATCTCTAATATTTTGATGTATTTGCGCCTCGGTTCGTAACTTTGACTTTCAAAGTTACGATAAAGCTCATGTGGGAAAGTGCAAGTCAGCCAGCCTCGCGGGAATGGAGACGACGACAAGTTAAAAGTCGCGGTTATTGCAGCATAGGAAGAACGTTGCTGATCTTACCTTCAGTGCCATAGTCGAAGCGTTTATCAATCATTACAAAAAAAGCAGGGCCCAGCAGTCGGTTTGAAGGCTTTTCCAACACTCAGCTGGCCATTTCCTTCCGCCGCTTTTCTTCTGCGTGACGTAAACACGGCGGTTCCTGTAAACAACCGCAAACTAAACACTTTGAACTGGCAAAGATGGCGAAAGGGGGAAGCCAGTGGGTCCGCGTTAAGTCGCAGAGTAGCTCCGTATTGATTCGAGCCGTCCAGAGTTGTGTTTATATGCGAGTACACTGGTAGCGGGGAGGGAGTGACCTGCAACCGTCGAAGGGAAACCGGAAAGGTGGAATCGATCACAGAAGCCTCCACTCCTGTCATTAACATTCAGTTTTAAAAATATGTTTGAAAAAAAAAATTACATAGCTTTTACGTAAACCAATGCTGTTGGACTTATGATGATATAAAAAAAAATATATATATATATATATATGTATATCAACATTACTCTAACAACATTGGTTGATGTATAAGCTTGTTAAAGATCGGGAAAAAACGGTAAAACTACGATAAAACACAAATATAAGGAGTGAATACAACTTGGAGCAATTATTCTAAATAATACGATTGAATATAAGATGTTTTTCCTCGTGAAAAAACAACGTAACCGTGCCATAATCATTTTTGTACGTTAGTGTCGCCCTCAGGTGGCTGAAAGATGATTTACAGGTCCAGATGTGTTTCCCCATGTTTTGGTTGTGCCGCAACTGAAGAAACTTGACAAATGTTATGTTTGGTTCAAATAAAATAATCAGTGACTGTGTGAATGTGATTCGTGACCACTCTCAAGTTATGCTATGAAAGGCTCCAGATTTCTGTGACCTGTAAAAAACGTCAAACTCCACTTTTTCAGTTTTTTTTTTTCAAGAAACCAACTTGCTTGAGGAACAACCTGTATCTCTTTTTATTTGAACAGAAATATGCAGACTCAGCTATTTTAAACAACAAAAATGGAAATAATGCAAATAGGATGATGACAGCATCTCGTCAGGAATGGCCTTTAAAAAATGCGACTGAAAAGAAAGAGGCGCTCTCCAAACCCAAAGGGTCGGCTTCAACTTTGACCTTTGGCAAATTCTCCGAGTACTGTTTTTTTTTCCGCTGTGATGTGCTGACAAGAGGAGACAAGGATTTGCTCTTTTGTCCCAAGACCAAGTCTGGCAGGTTGACCTTTTGTATTGCCACCACATCGGCCCAACATCATTTTATTCCAAAATTTGAAGGATTGATTCATTTCGTGCGCACCAAGGACCGAAAGGTAAGGAAAATAAATGAAATTACCAAAACAAAAATTCCCCAAACATTTGAAAAACTAAAACTAGGCATTTTCCCCAAAATAAAACCAAGTCGTAGGCTCTAAAATTCAATCACACTCAGTGAATTGACGAACCAAAGGATAAAACAAAATAAAAACTAAAAGTAATTAAAAAAATGAAATAAAATCGAAAGACGACCTTGAATATCCAGCCGTTTTTCCTCTCATTACTTTAAAACATGGTTGCCATAGCGACCACTTCTTCTGATAAGGCAGGCTGTTGTTTTAATTTCACTTTATCTGTGTGTTTGGGTTGAGTGGGGGGAAATGAGGCATTCATGTGTCTATGCTGGGCCACAATAATACAAAAGCCAGCAGTTCCCTTCAGGGATTACAATAAAATATATTTAAATTTGAATTAAACCCCCAAAAATGACCTTTAGATAAAATTAAATTGCATAAATCAATCCAAACATTAAATAAAAATTACATTAAAATTAAATTTCACCCCAAAGAAATTACATCACAAAATGTAATTAAACATCAAAATTACCTTGTAAACATTCATTAAAAAAATATTAAAAATACAAATTAAAACAAAATTTTTATTTGAATTTGAAAGTTGAAAATGAAAGTGGAAAATTCAGATTACAAATTAAAGATTACAGATTAAAATTCCAAATTAAAAAAACTAAAACAAAAAAATTGTCATCAGTACTAAAAGATAAAATTAAAATTAAGAGCAAGATGTCGATTAAAAGCTACATTTAAATTAAACAATTTAAAAAATGACAGGTTTCTTTACGTCAAACACCTTCCTTAGTTATGCGACAGCTATGAAAATACTCTGTACACAAAAGAGGATAACAATACAAAAGAACCCCACACATCGTTCAAGCAGTAAATTAGCATGAGAAGGCAAACTCGCATTCTGCAGGATTGTCTTAGTTTCGTCAGTGCGAATAAAACAGAAACAGAAAAAAAAGGCCAGTGTTAAAGATCGATTGACTAGGGATGTCACGATGCAATTTTCATTTTCCGATTTTGAGAACATGAAAATTCCACACAGGAAGGCCGGGGCCCGGAATCGAACCCATTGTGAGACGGACGTGCTAAGCAATCGATCACAGTGCCACCCTCCCATTTCTGGATTGAGAAGGTTTTGTTCAGCTCCAATGTTTTGAAAGTATGTGGGATATATACATGGAGAGGATCTCAGCTCCTCAGTGCGGCAGTAATATTAATCGCTCTATGTAGTGGATAAAGAATATATGCCTGTGGGTATGTTGTGCTTTTGAGTATTTTTTTTCCCCAGAGTTGTCTCGTGGGGCTGACGTGTGCAGTCTCTTTGCAGGTTAGAAGTCTCGGTCCCAACCTGAGAACTCCTCCTCTGTCTTGGTCTGGTCCTGAGGGAAGCGGTCGAAATTGATGTAGCAAGGGCCCTGAAGGTGACAAAAAAAATTAATAAAAAAGACTTAGAACCGGAAGCATGACACATAAGAGTGCATGTTCTGTTTTTTTTTTCCACACGGATGAGTAAAGAACTCACCTTGCGTATGAGGCGGACAGTGGGCGCATCCAGCTGAGCCATGCGCAGCTTGTGCCAGTTCATGTTACTGAACCACCTGCGGGCAAAAAGACATTAGCCTTGACGTGTGCATGAACTTTCACGTCAAACATGGAGACTCAAGTATTTTTCTGCATTATGTGTTCGTATTAACGTAAGCAAAAGCGATGTGTTTTTTTTTCAAACATAACATGAACTGTATTTTCCGCACTATAAGGTGCAACCTAAAAGCATTCCATTTTCTCAAAAGCGGACAGTGCGCCTTATAATCCGATCATTTTCATGTCTGTGTTTGTGACCAATTTTTATTGTTACGGGTGCAGTGGTGGTGGAGGCTCCATAGAAATAAAGCTGTAATTGTATTGTATTGAATTCCCTTTAGCGTAGCTCCATCTAGTGGATGCAGAGTGCAACAGCAGCCACTATTGTAGCTTCTATTCTATGCGCCTTATACTCCAAAGCGCCTTTTTGTGCGGAAAATAATTCTCTTGGCGTGATTTTTATTTTGACAGCAAACTCGAACATGGAATAATTGCTCTTATGTTAAAAAACATGACGACTACATGACAGATTTCTTTGCGTGGTGACCTGTGATGTCGGACATCTTTGATGCCATTCTTTGTATTTCCCAACCTCTGACCAGGCCGTGGTCTGCAACAACAATAACAACATCAACGCATAAATAAATAATAGCAGACATTTTTTTTTTTTAATTTAACACTCCCTGGAGCGCGTCGGTCTGACCTGCACAGTTTACTGATGATGGACTTGGCCGCCTCGCTTAGGTAGGGAGGATACTTCAGAACGCCGTCTAGGATCTTGGCATAAATCTTCTGAGGCTCCGAGCTCGAAAAGGGAGGACTTGATGGTTCCCGTGAAGAAAACATGCAAGGAGAAAGAGACTAACGCAGACGGCATACGAGTGGAGAGAACAAACCTACAGCTGCAGATGAAAAGAGAAAAATCATATTTCCTTGCTGCCATCTTCTGGCGGCGGCGACGTTGCTCATCCTTTCATTTTTTTTTTTTTTTTGCGACGCAGACTGCTAACAGGAGTCACCTCGATTTTGTACAGTTTGTGCTGTCGTATAATAAATGTAAAATAATAAATACTTTTTTAAAACGATCTGAAACGAACATGATAAATAACATTTGAATCAATAGAACACAGTGCTTACTCGATCGAGAATGTGGTTTGGTTACATGAGTAAAAGTTGAAAAATAAAAATAAAATGTTATTATGATGTATTTGTGTACATAAACATGGTTTCATTTTTTAATCGAGCTTTGTATTGTGCAAAATGTTTTAAAATAATCTTTTTGTTGAATTTTTATGATGCAACACTTAGCATGGTGTTTTTTTTTTAATCTTGCACACAGGTATAAGACCATTGAAAAAATTAAAAAAAAAAAAAACTAATTCTAAAAATAATTAAAACTGTTTTTTTTTAAAAATCTCCCTGCCGTGAAAACTAATTAAAACTAACAAAATTTCAAAAGCAAAAATGAAAAATAACTCCCAAATTGTGCTTGGGCTAAATCGCTAAAAAGTGTTTCTTTAAAGCCATCTGGTGGAATCTTGATGTTTTAATCACTTATGTTTTTTGTTTTTTTTTTGGTAATGTTTTAAAATTTTTTTTTTTTTTAATACAGCTTCTATCTAGTGTAGTCGCCTATGTAACATGGGTTCATGAATGTGTATATGCTCGAAGCATGGTGCTCTCCGTTTTAAGTGTGCTTTTGCTGCCATCTTGTGTCATCTACATGGAACTACAAAACCAAGCCTTTAGTTGGAGGAATCCGTTTTTTGATACTTTTTTTCCCCACTGTACCTTCCGACCAGTAGCTCGTAGATAAGGATGCCCAGTGACCAGAAGTCAACAGCAAAGTCGTGTCCCTGGTTCTTGATGATCTCGGGGGCCATGTATTCAGGAGTACCAACAAAGGAGTACGTCTTCTCCCCGCGCACTAACTCTCTGGCAAAACCAAAGTCCACCTGCGTGGGATGAATAAAATCGATGTGATAAATATAACATGAAAGTGAGCAGAAATTGATGGCATGTTGTCGGTGGAACAGAACCGACCAGTTTGACGTAGCCGCGCACGTCCAACATGAGGTTCTCGGGCTTGAGGTCTCGGTACATGATGCTCTTTTTGTGGAGGTAAGCGTAGGCCTCCACCACGCACGCCGTGCAGAAAACGGCAATCTGCTCGTCAAAACGCCCTCTGACCAGCAGATACAGATTGCGGGGGTTTGGTTACTGGAGCATCAACACGTACAGCATATGATTGATTGTGTTTTTTTTTCCCCCTCACACTTCTTTGAGTTTGGTCCAGATTTCGCCGCCACCGCAGAACTCCATCACCATGTAAATGTAACGAGTGTCTTTGAAGGCAGCGTGTAGTCTGCAAAAAAAAAACAAACAATAAAATTTGAACACACCACACTTCATTTTTAAAGTCGCCGTAACATGAAAATACATTTCTTGTAAATTCGACACATGAGAGAAATTCACAACCTTTTCGAAGTTATTTTGATTTTTTTTAAATCACCAGATGTGTCATATGATGCTTCCAAATCATGAGAACTAACCCAAAACCTTGTTCTTCAGCCTTCTCTCAGTGATGTGCACACACTCATGGCTGACAACGAAGCGCTCTAAAGCAACCATGCCAGCCAGAAGCCTGAGTTTACATGCTGGCTGCCAAATTGGATTTTAATTTTTCTCTCCCTTCCCTTCCTGGCGCTTTCACCTTTCCTCACAGCCGTATGCATGCACTCATGGCCAACAACGAGGTGCTCTAAGGAGCTACACCAAACCGGAGCCCTGGTGAAGTCTGTGAAATCACACCCCCACCCTTTTCTTGTCTTGGTGCTTCTGCCTTTCTCACCGTGACCTGTACGCACTCGGGGTCATCAACGAGGCGCTCTAAAGTGACCATGCCAGTGGACTATCCAAAAGCACGATACAGGGAGAGCTAGCCAGCTAGCTAAATGCAAAAAAGTTTCATCTCCAGATTGGACTACTTCCCTCAGTAGTTCTCAGGCCTTTCACATGTATAGCAACTATCTCTGTTTCTATAATCACCTGACTTGACTTTACCTGACAATGAAGTCGCACTGGATGGCCTTGAGGATCTTCTTTTCAAACAACATGTGCTCCTCCTGTCTCTTGGCAACAATGTGCTTCTTACTCACTCGCTTCACAGCGTAATACTTTCCGTGGTTCAACGTGGTCATCTTCAGAAACAAAGAAAAAAGACAAAGCTTCAGTTCTGGCGATATAATCCCAATCCAGCATCTGTAGCAAGGCCAGGCAAGGTACCAGTTCGACGCGGCCGAACCCTCCGACTCCGAGGGTGACTGGGTCCCCTTGGTAGCGGCCCTCCTGGTACAACACGGGGACCAGGTCCTTAAATCTCAGAGTGGCCTTGGGGCTATCGTAGACAAAGAATTGCATATGATTCACCCTTTCAGGGACAGTGGTTTGTTAGCCAAAAAACGACCTTGCCTCTCACCTGGACTTTTCTGGAGCCTGTGCCTCCTGCAGCATCTTGGAGCTGATGACGAAGACAGGTGTGAACGACATCATTTTTCACAATACGGACGATAAAGAAGCAAAACATACTCATCAAACAGCTCCAAGTGCTCGACTGGGATTGTCTCCTCAAACACCCTTGAAAGAGAGGATTCAGAAATAAGCAAATGAGATGCAAAATAAATGAGATGGACAAAAAAGTATTTGGACATAATTAGTACGTCGCGGTAATGGCGACGCAGCGGTGCCTTGAGATATGAGGTCAGAACACTCAAATCAACTTTCCCCGTTTCAACTCCCGTATGAGCTCATCAGTGCGGCACCAATACCGGTCGTTCTACGCACGCAGAGGATTAAGAGTATATGACTGAGTACGGTTTTGTTGTCTGTCTGCGTTAAATCAGTTGCCAAAAGAAGCGCAACATGGATGCCAATTAGCATTAAGCTAGCAAGGCCTTCCTTTAGGCAGTTGTTGGGCTGTTTTAAATGCACGAGGTGTAATTCTCCCTGTTTAGCTTGATGGATATTCACAAGTCGGAGCACTTGTATCTCAAGGCACCTCTGGATTACAATAATTAAAGTGAACTCTCATATATCGCGGGGGATATGTTCCGGGCCCACATTATTTCTCATCTGGACTTACTCTTTGTCGATAGAGAAGCAAGTCACGGGGCCGTCAGCAGTGCAGGTGGCCGTTCTTAACACTTCACTGCAGTACACACACAAAAAAAAAGAGGAGAGATTCAATCGTTATGGTACTCAGAATCCACTTGTGCCACATGGAAAATATAAACAAGAACTGCAGCGCAGGTCACTGTCTCCGTTTCCATGACAATGTTAACATGCGCCTTTTATTTCAGCTTTGTCAACACACTCAAAACAGCAAACTATGAGTGGAATAGTTGTGAACGACACATATTCAACAAATTCAAATAAAGTTCTTCCTGTTTTGTTTTTTTAAACGTACCAGTTCTATTGGAAACATCCCGTTTTATTTTTGTCCAAAAATGCAACTCAAACTTTCACCCTGTCACCTGACAACATGATAAGCTGTCCACTGAAGTGGCCGCTGTGCCTGAAAGGGGTTAAAGTGTTTTAAAATGATGGCATCCGTTACATGTGGTGCCTTTTGGAATATTTGGCGAAGGAGAGCGATGTAGGGCATACATAAAATGCGCTACAAAATCCCTGCTATTGTCTAAATGATCAAAATCGACATCATACGGTTTTAGCTGGAGACACCTTCTGATCTATTTGCGTTTCTGTGTGTGTGTGTGTGTGTGTTTAGAGAGAGAGGGAGAGAGAACAGAAGAGTGAATGGTGCACACCACTGTCCTTGGGCGTGTAAGACGTCGCTATGGTTACCGTATGAGGGCCTGTTCCCCAAAATGCTCGCCCTTCCCCATCCGTCGAATCTGCTTCTGAAACCCGTTGACGCTTTTTGTCACCAGTACCTGATGGGAGGGAAAACACACAGCGTCAACATATATTCTGCATAGAGCACAAATATACAGTATAATAAATTCATAATAATAATAATAATAATAATACCTCTCCTTTAAGGATAATATAGAACGTGTTTGCTTCCGCTCCCTCTCGGACAATGACGTCTTTGTTCTGGTACTTCACCTAACAACGGGATAAGATAAGATATCCTTTATTTGTCCCACACTGGGGATGGTGACAAAGCAAAATTGTGTCATATGAAAATCTCGAAAAAACAAAAAAAAAAACAAAACAAAACAAACAAAAAAAATTCAGGTGTCAAAAACAAAAGGGCTGCACCTCCTCCATGGAGTCAATGATTTTGGATAACTGGACATCATTCAGGTCCTTCAGAGTCCGAGACCTTAAAAAATAAAAATAAAATTGTGAACTCAGCACTGGATCAGATACTGAATTTGAGGGGGAACTACGGTGGACGCACGTCTTCAAGAAGCCCAGGAGCTCCTCTCGTTTCTTCTTGGATTTGTTGGTGATGATGGTCCTGTAGGTCTGTCTCTCCATGCACCACAGACGCACCTCCGTCTTTGCTGCATGCAAAAAAAACCCAAAAAAAACTAAACATAAAAAAATAAGAATATTCTTTCCCGCCCCCATCTTCAAAATAGTCTTTTGAGGTCTCCTGGGTCTGAATCTTGTTGCTTTTATTCATGGACATGTCGTGCCGTATTGATTTACGAAAGCAAAAAAAAAAAAAAAAAGAAAAGACGCGAGCTGAATAAAGATGAAAGCCAAAGGTGTGAACGCTAAATAATTTACCATCCTGTCCGCTGTGTGATTCAAGTTCGTGGCCACAACATTAGGTAGACCTTATTTCACACACTCTCTCAACTCTGGCAAATATCTCAAATACGCCGAAAGCCACACCGAAATACTTTTTTTTTTTTTTCACAAGACAAATTGCACTCAATAATATATGAAAAAAAAAACGGGACCATTTCGCTCTCCTGCCAACATAGCTGCACAAAAACACAACCATATCAAAAAAAGTTTTGCTTTAATTTTTCCTCTGCGGTGTTTATCATCAGTTGATAAAGCAACATGTGGCGCAATAGCGCCGCCAAGTGGTGCTCTCCTTCTACTGCAAGGAAACTAACGTGAATTTATGTCAAGTGGATAGTGTCAAGTTGGCTGGCGCCATCTAGCGGTTGAGGGTGTGAAGCGCGTTTGTATCTCAATTTTTTTTTTTTTTTTGCCATTATCTCAAGAAAGGGGTGGGGGGGGGGGGCTTGTAAGTCAAGTCGCTCGTATCTCACAGCAGCGTGTGGGGCTATTTGCCGAAGCGATTCGCCTCCCGACGTGGCGTGTGGCGGATGTCGACGCTAACCTTTAACCGTGGCCGTTCGTTTGCAGTTGTACAGGATCGCCAACTCTCCGAAGACATCGCCGATGCTCAGGGTTCGGAGGTCGCGGCCCGCTTGGGTGACGAGGAGCTCGCCGGCTATCAGGAGAAACAAAACCCTTGTAATCGGTAAGATTGTTCGCCATCTTGGAAAGCGCAAACGCCTCACCATAAGTGGCCGCCGGTTAATACCTGTAAATTGTTATGTTATTATAATGTGACAACGGCAATGAACGATTATTTTACGAACGGATTGATCCGTCGATTGCTGCCCACTGTAATTCTCAATTTGATAACGCATTGGTTATCGATGAATCGTTGCGCACTCACACCTGCCACGATGTACATGCTGTCCCCTTCGGATCCTTCCTTGATGACCTCACCGCCGCGGCTGACGTTGGACGTTTCCAGGAGGTCCACCATCATGGCGATTTGCTCGTCGTCCAGCCGGCTCAGGAAGTCGTTCTTCTGGATGGCTTTCACGATGAGGTTAGTCTCGCTAGACATCCACACACACACACACACACACACACACACACACACACACACACACACACGCACAAGAGCAACATTACTGTTTGAGTAGTAGCAGTAGCAGAATGCTTCTCTTCCACTAGATGGCAGTTGTCTGTTGCCAAGTCACACCACAGAAGAACGTTGTCAACTTGTGAGTCAACTGAGATACCGTATTGGCCCAAATATAAAACGGTGTTTTTTGCATTGAAATAAGACTGAAAACGTGTGGTCGTCTTATATTCAGGGTCTAGACGTTATACAGATTCGCGACGCTAGATGGCGCCAGATATCATTGCAGCGAATGCTGAAGTTGACTCCCCAGGCCAAAGCGAACCCTTGTCACGAAGAATAGAAATAAAAATAGCGGTAGGATGAAGAAGAAAAATAAAAAATAGCGGTAAGAAAGAAAAGAGAAGAAAATAATAGAAGAGATAACAGAAAATGGAGAAACGTAGCGACAATCTGGAGAAAAGTGGGTCGAAGATCAGCCAGGTTAACTGGCAGCTGAGGAGAAGTTATGATGTCATTTACATTTCAAAAATCAGAAGCCATTCATTTACGAATGTGATTGCATTTTAGTTTACAACCCATGTGCTGCAGTCGATGTAAATAAGTTTATATAACGCAACATACAATTTTACAAAAATTGTAAAAGTATTATTCCTGAATATTTATTTTACTTTCAACCACTCGACATGTTCAGTGGCATCAGTGCTATACATACACATATAGTTCTTATTTTTTTCTTTGTATTTTTGCCCTCTATGGACAATAAAAGCGGTATTGTGCTATGACCAAAACATAAATATAAATCTAGGAATATTTCATATCACACAATTTTTATGCTTTGTCTTTGATTTCAAGATGACAATACGCAAAAATCTACAAAAATTGTAGAAATTGTAACACATGGGTTACATGTTCAGATATTAAGATTTGAATGAGGCAAAATAACATGCTTTTTCTCTCAAATATATTGTTATAATCATTTGTTTCAGATGTATTGTAATTATTTTCTGTATAAAAATTAAGTTGGTGTTCAAAAAGTCTTTTTTCAAACTTGAGTCTTGAAAAAGAAGGGGTCGTCTTATAATCAGGGCTGTCTTATATTCGGGCCAAGACGGTAGGTTTTTATTTTGGCATTCACATTTTTTTTTGTGACCTGATTTTTGTTTTTATGTCAAAAGGGATGCTTTGGTTCCATAAAAGTTAGGAAACACTAAATATCTGACTGGAATGGCATAACATGGCATCGAGTGGATTGAAGGCTGACCTGTCGGTTTTCTTGACTCTGGACTTCCTGATATCGAGCGTCTCCGGGATGGGTTCCGGCGCGATGACGGCAGCGCGACTTTTCCTGAACTCGGGTTCGATCTCAGCGCCACTCGAAGGTGGAAACTCTGGAAATCAATTCGTGAGAGTTAGCGGCCAGCTTGTCAGTTTCGGAGCCCATCAAGCGGGTGAAGAGCGCTTACCGAGGTCGTGGTATTGAGCGTGCAGCTCCTGAAGGAGTTTCTCTTTCTCTTGCAGACGTTGCTCTAAGAGGACAAGAAGAAGAAAAAAAAAGAAAAAAAAGAAATTCATGACTGAATAAATTAAGAAATGTTCAAAAAATGACAATGTAATACATTAAAAGTGTAAAATTTACAAAACAATTACTTCAAAAAGCTGCAAAAAAATTAATACAACAAAAGATTGCGTATTTGTTTTAAATGGCAAAATAGTGACAAATTTAGAAGTAAAATCATCTAACCTTTAAAAGTGTAACCATGACAAAAATGTTCAAGTTAGAAAACAACAACAAAATAATGATGAATGAATCTTTTTTAAAAGTACAAACTAAAAATAGGAAAATACACATAATAAAAGGTTCCTAAAATTTGAAAATTTGAATCTCAATTTTAAAAAAAAACAAAAGAATAAACAAATTAAAGAATTTCAAAATCAAAAGATCTTAAATATTTAAAAATTCCAAATTGGAAATGTTGAATTTTTTTTCAGCTACATTTTTGAAATCTACATTTTTGAAAATCGAACCAAATTTCAATGAAAATGTTACCAAATGATAAAAAAAAAAAGAAAAAAAGAAAAAAAGATTAGAAGATGACGACAAAAGAAGTATATGACTGTGAACAAAAAAAAAAAATGTAGAAAAAGCATATATGTAGACATAAAGTGGGATGAGGAGAAAAATCAATCCATCGACAAAAACAAGTGCGTCACAAATTGCTTTTAAATGTGCTGGCTGCATTGTACAGACCCAAGTCTTTATTTTGCCTCTGCAGCTCCTTGTTGATGACACATTGCTTCTCCAGCTGCTGCCTCAGCTCCTCCACTTGCTTCTCCATCCCTGCACGCACGGCGAGCGCAACAATGACAAGCCCATCGGCTCAACTCAACCCCCTGCATGCCCTGCGCTCTGTCGTCAGCGCCCAGCGTGAGCCCCCCCTCCCCCCCCGCTGAATAATGCACACTTGCCACGGGGGGTCAACGGGTGGGGGGCCATGGGAACGCTGCCACACATCCTGCCCGCGTCGGCTAATGAGCTACTCTTTGTTTCCTGCAGTTTGAGGAGGCGCAATTTCCGACACCGCGCAAATAACATCAGACAGTTCGGGAAAGTTGGGTAAACTGTTTGCATTAGCTTGACAGCGGCGGTGGCGGCGGCGTCATTCCGTCGGCTACGAGCGCCACACCCTCTGGAAGTTCAACATCTGTCATAAGGCGTGCTGTTAAAAATCCCAGGAAGGGAATAAAGGGCCGGCGGGGCAGAAAAAGTTGCTTTTTCAAGAAGCGAGAAGAAGACAGAGGCACAAAAGCAAGACATTGATAGACACGTTGATTGTGTTGACTTTTGAAAAACGCACACCTAGAAGTCAAGCTGACCCCACGGTGTTTTATTGCTGGCACTGGTACGCGCACAGGCGCACACACACATTCGTATACACACTCACACGTGGCTGAAAATGTGCACAATTTGGAAATGAAATCATTTCGGCTTTGAAAATGCCCGAATGGACTTAAAAGAAGCCTTTTTTTTTTTTAAATCATATTTGGCCACCTAACAGGAATGAGCTGCATTTATGTCATATTTTACGTCAAACTGCAAAATATGAGGTAAAATTACAAGCAAACTTTTTTCTGCTGGTATTATTTTTATGTCATTTTTTATTAAATGCATTATTTTAATTACATACACTCCTGTCTATACACATGGGTATACAAAAGACATTAGTGCAAAGTTGGAAAAGTAGAAAAACAATCAGCGTACAAAATATATATATATATATTTTTTTTTTTAACTTTATGTATTTCATATTTTTTGGGGTCAAACTGATGTCTTGTCATGAAAGTTAAAAAAAAATGGAAAGAAACTGATATTGTTGTATTTGAATTTTAATGCTGTTTTTTTTTCCAAATATTTTATTTTTGATAACTAAAAGTAGACATCAGTCAAGTAAGAATTTTTTTACAATTTGAATGAAAAGTATTCTGCTAGCCTCATTTTGGTCGTTTTCTCCTTTCTATACAGTATTTGCTATTATTGCATTTAAATGTTGGTTTCTTGCATTTGCATTATTTTATCTTTGCTGACTAAACATTTGCACAAAAATATGACCCATTATATATTTTTTGAATGAGGAAGAAACAATTTATCGTCAGTATATGATTTTTTTTTCCTTTTTTTTTTTTAATGACTAGGAAGCAGCATGAGGGTTGAACCTGGTGGCCATTTGTGTGCATGTTGGAGAAGGAAGCGGCCACTCACCTGCAGGCTTGTACAGGAGGTCAGCAGACAGGACGAGGGCCTCACGTAGGCTGCATATGGGTTAGTATCCCCAAATATTCTCAACTTTGCACGCTCTTGACTTCCCTTCTTTAGTATCCGACTCTTTCGCAGTCCTTTTTTTCTTTTTTGCCTTGCTGCCTGGCTGTCAATTTCAGCAGCTCCTCAGGCATTGAATCATTTACCGTCACCTGACGCTCCTCCTCTCTCTCCAGGTGGGGGAAACACTAAGAGGAGGAGGGAGGGGGGGAGGGAAGAAGCAGAAGATGTCTATGAAAATGGATGCAGGAGGTGTTAACAAAAGCAACATCAAGTGCAGTCAATGAGGGCTGCAGTTATCGAATATTGGTAGAATCGATTAATGTACCGATGACCTTATCGGATGAAATGGGATTTTGAATTACTTAACAAAATGTGCATTCAATCCAAATTGGGTTGCCAACCTCTTCTTCCAAGAAAAAAAAAAAAAGTGTGACTTTGGGTGTTTAAAAGGCGGGCCCTGGGCTGGTGAGTGACGTGGGAGTCGACGAATGAAAGTGTAATTAGCAGTCGTGAGCTCAGCTCAAATTGGCTTTGAAGCCATTGAATTAACAATGCTGAAAAGGCATTCAGGAAAGCAGAATTACAAAAAGAGAATATTACTTTTTCCGACACTAAATACCCACTTGAACGCAACACTGACTACTTCTACTCAATTACTCTAATAGATTTTTTGTTTTTTTTGTTTTTAATACCAAGAGTCATTTCCTTTCCAGGCGGCACGGCGGCACACGTATCTAAATGAGGCTAAAGGGTTAGCGTTGTGACAAAGGGCGTGGGCGTTTTATCGGCGCTTCGGGTTAATTATTGATTGGTCGCCGTGGTTAATCAGCGACACCGCTGACCCTCAAGCACAGATTAAAGGCCTTCCAGGGGGGAAGGGTTGGGATTTAACATTCAGGGGTGATATGGTGTGTGTGTGTGTGTGTGTGTGTGTGTGTGTGTGTGTGTGTGTGTGTGTGTGTGTGTGTGTGTGTGTGTGTGATACCTTGATGTAGAAAACCAGCATATCGCATCGCACCTTCTGGATTTCTTCATGCCATGCACACTCAAGATGTAATTGCGCTACCTGATGGGGAAGCTGGGAAATTACCATTTGATCAAACCAAACGATTAGTTTTACATTTGTGATTGTATTTATTTGTATTGTTATCTAGACATAAGGACTTATTATTATCGAAAAAAAAACTAATTTATTAAAATGCAATTTGTATTTTTACTATTTCTACACATTTTTAATGCTATACATGGTAATATATTGGTTGGATTGCCAATTATGACTCAAAAAATACTTTAAATGACTTCATCAGATACAGTACAGATCCATTAATTGGAATGTTTCTACCTGTTCTACATGCTGGCGATGTTGGGAAACAACATTTTGATCGGTCATTCAATTCAGTGGTCCCCAACTATCGGTCCGCGGACCAGTAGCGGTCCGCGGCCTGTTTGGGACCGGGCAGCACACAGACAGACCTGCGAGATGTGAGCAAATTTGCTTCATCAGAAGTGGGGGGAAACTACTCGCGCCAATCCGAGTCCTCCTTCTAACCTTGGTTTACTAGTTGAAATAAACAGAATCCGCCAATAAATGAAAGAAGCAGCAATAAACAAAAAGGAATCGTAAGAAATAGACGTACATCGAAACGCGCAGTTGATGGGCAGCCATGATTTCCGAAGATGAAGCACTTTTGACAAGAGAAGTTCCTCCCCTCGCGGTTTCTCCAGAGCGACGTGGAGGAGGAAGTTGTTGTGCGTGTTTTATCGTCAAAAACCAGACAATAAAAGAAACCTGTTGATTCATTTGAACAAGTAGCTAAAATGCGAGCGTAGTTGGAACAGCCTGCCCACGTAAACGTTAGTAGTTTAGCCGCTAATAAGTAGCTAGCAGCCACCGTATGAAAGCAACGATCAATTGTGTCACCTTTTCATCAGTCCCATTTGCAAGTAGCAATCATGCTAACGTCGTATGTAGGATCGTAATTTTAAAATGATTATATACATTATAAGGCGTATTTATTTTTCCTAATTGGTCCATTTGTTAATAGTTCAATGTGTTCTTTTATTTTACGTTTGTTGTGCGGTAGAATAAAAGGAATAAACGTGAATAAAATGTTGAATTACTCTATATTGTTGTTGTCATTACCAATGCTTTCAAAGTGGCAATGTAAAAGCAATGAAAAAGAAATGGTTGCCGGTCCGTGAACAGTATGTACTTGTCTCAACCCGTCCATGACAGACACACAAAAATAAAAAAAGGTTGGTTGAACCCATTGATTGAACCCTCTGCCAGTGTCATAAATGGGAACTCCGTGGTTGCCATGACAACCCCACATCTGTGATGTGGTGGTGCACTAGCCAGGAAGCACCACTCATGTTAAGTCATATGAGTCTTGACTTGTCGAATCACAGGTGCGACGTCGAACAAAGAAACCAAACAAAAGTCAACCAGTCTTTAAAGAGCAGCCATTTTGAAGTAGCTGATGTTTAATTTAGGTGATTAACTTGAGTGGCTCACAGGAAAACACAAATGAAAAAAAAAAAAAGAATATTTAAAAGTCTTTTTTTTCTTTGCATGATATTTGCAAGTGGGACGGTGTCATGATTTCATTCAACTTGATTAACAGCCAAAGTTCTAAATGGAGACAGCGAGCATATGAGGTAGACGTGGTTCATCCTACATTGTGTTTGTTCTGAGCCCCCTCCTCCTCCACCCTCTTCAAAAAAGAAAAATTGTGGCGTGGTCGTTTTTTTTTTTTTTGTGTGCTACAAGTGTACATTCAGCTGCACGCCAGGCCACAGGCTTGGCGGACATCCTGCGGGTGTTCCAAGACGGCTCGGACGAACTGGCTGAAGACACGCTCCATGTAGCCGGCGGCGCGCGGGAACAAACCTTCCAAGAAGGCGATGTGCCCACCGTGGGACGTCACCACAAGCGCCACGTTGGGTAGGTCTTTGGCTACACTCAACGGAAAAGCTGTGACATACACAGACATGCTTATGTCAACCATATTCAACCCCAATTTAGTGCACAATTAACCAACTTTTAATCATAATTACGATTTTGGCTGCAACGATTTAATTAAACCCACTTGTCGACAATATTGACATTTAAAATGCTTGCTCTACCGCTTATCTAATGAAGCGCTTTCTCAACTAGTAGTCAACCTACCACCAGGGGGCGAACGCATAGTTAAGTCTTCCTTTAAATCGCCTTAAATAGCAAGCAAGTTGAATCAAGGCGAGAGAAGAAAGTTCAACAAAAAAATTGGAAAGGAGGAGCTCGTGTTTTGAATGGGATCAATGTTCGTTGACTGGGCTTCATCATGATAGCATTCTGTAATTGATAGTCCCTTGATATATACCGTCTGGGGGGCTAAGCTTGAAATACTTCCTGTTTTCACTCTTCTTCTATTACATTTACTGTGTTAGATACCACCTTGTGGCCGACGGTGAAATTACACACAACAAACGGGGCACAACAAGGGAGGGTTGTAATTTACCCCAAAAATAAATAAATAAATAAAATTGAAAAAAAGGAAAATAGCAGGAACTCAAATCCAGACCGCAGCGATGAAAGGGCGTTCACTATACACGTTACAAAAAGCGGTGCAATAAAAAATATTTATGCTATATTAAGCAGACAGAATAACTGCGATTCAAAATCATGATTACAATACTGCTCAAAACAATCGTACTTAGCCCTACTATAAAAGTATCCCTCGTATACAGAACACGTGGCAGAAATATTTGTGTAACTGACCGCATTGCGGGGAAAAGGGGTCGTCGGCAGCGTTGAGGCACAGAACGGGCACGGCGATACTCTGGAGCTTCCAGTCGGGGCTGGCGTGGCGGTAGTACTCCGTGCACGACTCGTAGCCAAACAGCGGCGCCGTGAAGCGCTCGTCAAATTCACGGATGCTGCGTGCCTAACGCAAAAATATGACAGTTGGGGAAGTTTTTGGCATATTCTTACACTTTTTTTGCTCACACTCACAATTAATTTATTTCCCGATGGTCGCAGCTTTATTCGCGTCTAGATTTGCCTTTTATTCTTGAAATATTTTCATTTTCTTCCCTTTAAAACTGAATCATGACTTTCTTTGTGACCTAATTCTCGTAAAATGCCAACTTTTTTCCTTGTTAAAATTCAAATTACCGTTCTCATGCTGTTCCAACATAATTTTTTTCTTGTAATTTTTGACGTTTTTTTCTCATACGTATATAATTCAAATGTATCCTGAAAATAAATAATAAATAAAATATTAAAAAAATAAAACTATTTTCATATTGAA
Organism: Hippocampus comes; assembly: GCF_001891065.2. NCBI lineage: Eukaryota > Metazoa > Chordata > Actinopteri > Syngnathiformes > Syngnathidae > Hippocampus > Hippocampus comes. Next base: position 1,270,868 of record NW_017805282.1, on the reverse strand, counting down.
TTTTGTTTTGTTTTTTTAAACAAAATTACACATTTTCTCTTTTAAAAATTTTGACTATCATCTTTCAATTTAACGCTTACAAAATTGTGACACATCTTGAAAATTTCAATACATTGCTACTATTCATCTTGAAATATTCCCTCTCTCTTATTTACGCTATTTTCTTAAAGTGAAATTGATTTTCGATTCAATCTCATTCTCAAAAAATGATGACTTTCTTACCCTACTCCAGCTACATAACTAAACACTCTTTCTACTGCGCACCTTGAGGACGTGGTCGATGTCCACCACTTTGTCCAGCATCTTCCTGTGCCTGCAACATACACATACACATGAAAAACCTTCCCTTTTTTCCAAAACGGAACTTAAAACTTGAATAAAACTCGAAGTGACCTGAGCACGGCGCGACACAGTCCTCTCGTGAGGTGTGTGTTGAAGAGCAGCCAGTTGAGCGCTTCCTCCATGCTTTGCGCCGACTTAAGCGCATCCCAGGGTACAGAGACTGTCAGGCCCGCCACCAAACCCGACTCGGCGCCTTTCCGGCCGAGGTAGTTCAGCAGTAACATGCTGCAACGGGTACAAAACGAGGCTTGATTGCTTGCTACATAAGCGATTGAGGGAAAAGATGATTTTGGGTGCTCACTTACCCTCCTAAAGAGAAACCCACGGCAAAAACTGGGGCTTGTGGGTAGAGGCTTTTCACATGTTGGACCACCAGCTCCAGATCGGACGTGTTGGCGGCACAGAAAGTGAGCGGTGTCTGAAAGTTGCACAGAGACACCAAAACGTGAATTAATTATGATTCAGTTACTGGTTTGGTACGTGTCATAGCAGAACATAAGCAAAAATTCCAAAGTAAACGTTTTTTAAAATTTTTTTTTTTTTATTCAACTCGAATATTTTTAGTCTAACACTCGCAAGTCCAGGTAATAATTTATGGAGGACTTACAAGTAACTCCTCCCCGCCGAAGCCTCTGTTGTTGAAGACCACACATCTAGAAGAGCAACATATTTGCATGACTCAACTCTTGCCGGCAAGATATAAACGGCGCAGCGGTTGTTTGGCAACCTGTAGCCGTGGGCTGCGGCCTGCGTGACGGCGTGCAGCACGTAAGACTGCGAGCTGTTGCCAGTCAAGCCCGGCAGGATGAGGACGGTGGGCCGCGTGGACGCTCGCCGATAGGCGGCGCTGCTGTCGTTGTCCTCCCAGTCCAGCGAGATCTGACCGCCATCGGCCGTGCGGATACGCTCGCTGTCGGACACATTTCGGGGAGGTCGGTTATTTCATTTAAAAAGGTTTGAAAAATAAAAATCACGCGCATGAGTGCGATGTGATGATTTGAGGATTGAGCCTGACTTGCGATAAGCGACGTGCGGTCTGGACTTGATGAGGAAACATAGTACGGTTTGAAGACGGCCTCCCCAGCACCACGGGGTCGGGCTGAAGGTCTCGGTCACCGCGGGACAGTGCTCCTCGAGGAAGTCACGGAAGTTCTTGCCGCACACCAGCAATGGCCTCTGGTGGGAGTAGCACAGGAAGAACTGAAATTGCGAGTCGCAATTAACAATGAAGCATGCTAATAATTATATCATAATTATTTTTGGTTGATGGACAGCTCAGCCCATTTGGACTTTGTTCATAACCAGAATGACAGCTTTTCAGGTGCTACGTTTGCTGTGGTAAGGTAGGCTACTGAAGTCTTCAGAGCTTTCAGCCATTAAGGAGAAAATATTAGACGACGATGGGGTTATTATGAATCAATCCCGTAATGAATGACATTATTTTTCATAAGTTTGGTTTGAATAAATACGCCCGTTCGTCAGTGAATATAAAATGTGTGGAATTGCTCATTTTAACTTGGATCACCTACCGGGAATGATCTAATTAAATTAATTAATTCCTATAAATCAATAGAAAGTAAATCATATATTATAACAAACCAATTTGGAGCGAAATGTCTAAATGAATGCATACAATATCTGATTTACTTAATAATGTAAGTGCACCGCAAAATTAAAATACATTTTGTAAAAACGTTTAATTATTATTCCGTTACTGAAATTCGCGTAGAAACAGAGAAGGCTCCCGATGTTGTGATTTCTACACTAATGAATAACTCCAACAAAATTAATAATAACAAGAAATGAATTCATTGGAAAATCTTGACTGGGGCGCCTCACCTGACTCTTGCGGCCCCACAGGTAGCAGAGGGCGGCCGTGAGGGAGCAAAGCAGTACGGTGTCAACCCTGGAGACCAACTCCCAATGGACCGTCCACAGGTCCAACAGCGCCAATAGCATGACGGCGACTTCAATATGAAGCAGTTGAATAAACAAAGAAACCAGCGTTCGACATTAATGAGCGATTAAGCGACACATGAGAATTCAAATCAGATTACCCAGTTTGTCCCGTTAGACGCTGACAATGGCACCCGCCCTCCGCTTGACTAACGGAATGAGCCACTTCCGGGTTGCTTGTCAACTCACATTACGTCATTAATGTATAAAGGCTATACTGTGTATTTCATTTTTAATCACTATTATGATTATTATTATTATTGAGGCTGCGGAAAGACGTTATGGGTTTTCTACATGCTAGATCCTATGAATTAAATAGAATCTAATAAAAAAGTCTTATGTTCAAACAGGAAGTACCGCCATAATGTCACTATGCTTATCGACTACAAACATGGCCACAAAACTACGCATGCGCAGACGCCTAATATAGGTTTTGAAGTGTTGTGCGTGTGTGTGTAAACAAAATGTTCTGTAACAAATACAAAATGAACTACCGGTACATTTTAACAACGTATTATACAGTAATGATATTGTGACTGAAAAGGCTGCAATACTGTTTTATTTAGAGATCTTCCACGAATTGTCATGAATATCCACCTGGCGTACTTGTGAATTGTTGTTCAACTCCTCCCATGAATCTGAATGGTAGTAAAAAAACATTTCAAAATTTTGAATTTGTTTTCTCAAATTCAAGTCTGTTTTATGCTGTTTGATTAAGGCAAAGGTTTTTGTTTTTTCTTGAAATCGCATTGCTAGACAAAAGGGTGTTTTCGTTTACCTGGCAGTCAGCGCTCTTCCCATTCCGAGAACGAAACAAGCCCTGCTCCATGGACTTGTCATTTTTACATGTATCACAGTAGGCGAGTCACATGCCGATTTAATGAATACGTTGTCATACGCAACTATTTCTCTCTCTATATGGCATGTCACACGATGTTACAGTGAAAAACCGTTTGGTAAGAAAAGGCAAGAGTAGTCGCAAAAAGAAACTAAATCTGCTCTCTTTGACAAGTCCAAATCTTGAAATCATTTCCTTTCCACTTTTATTTGCTCTGACATGTACAAACCAATCTAATGAGTGTCACATTACACAGCAATGTTTTCTATGGCTTCACCTTTGGTGTCTTTGCGCTGGCCAAAGCTCTATTAAGGACACTTCACTAGCAGCCTCTCAATGCACTCATTTACACTCCACATACACTCACACAGTACTATTAATCATTCTCTTTGTTTAAAAAAAAAAAAAAAAAAACACCTCAAAATTATAAACATATTTCTACAAGGGTTCGAAACGTACACAATTTTTTTTTTGCTTCAGAGTCGCATATGCAAACTTAATTGGAGCAAAGTAAGAACTACAACATTGTCCAAAATGGCTGCTTTAAACCAAAACTTGCTGTTCGATTGCATGCATGAGTCCTTGCGCCTTTTCTTTCAATCCTGTTTAAGACAGAGATGTCCACCCAATTTTGAGTGCATTGGTAAAAGTGGTGTTAGAGGCTCATTGTTTTTTTTTCCTCACGCCTCAAGAATGACACCAGAGGGAAGGAAAAAAAAAATTAAAAAGCAGCTTAGCTTGCCAAGGAGGAATAAACCACAAAACGGTCACTGTCCTGCTCAATTTGAGCCATGGGTGTACTTGATTTTTTCATGGATGCTGTGACCATTTTGCCTTTTTTGGACAGTTTTCCGGGATGGTTTAGCTCCCCCAAAAGGTGAAAGAAGAACCATGAACAGGGATTTGCAGAGGTGAAACCTTGTGCGCAGCCGTTTGAGCATTCATTCGACAGACTTTGAATCCTCCTTAAGCCTCCAATCCAGCTGCATTTTTCTATTATGGCGCAACTGTAGATGGGATATGGTGGAACCTTGATGGCCATAACACTTCCTCACCTCCACCTGTGGGGGTCTGTGTGTGATGTCTTTCCCCCAAATCCATCCTGTGCTCTCCTTACAACAGTCTGGGGTTGTTTTTTTTTTTTTTTTTGTCCTCGCCCTCTCTAATGTTGGTTATTGCATTTCAATGTCTTTTGGGGTGTGTCTGTTCCCTTGTGGTGCACTCCCCAAATAGAGAAAACGGGCAAAGAAAAAAAAATGAAGGACATCATGTGGATATTTGAGAGACTCTTGACAGTGATTGCCCATTCACCGCCTCAACTCTTGCATTTTGGGTGACACAAAGACTCTCCACACTTCACTTTATAAGCCACAGAAACTTGTGAAATTAAAAATAAAATGTTGTATTATTGTAAATTCATTTCAAAGGTATTTGGTCACATCGTTTGGTGTACGGCGAGCCTTCAGCTAGACTTTGAAGAAATGCTCAAACAGCCTTCCATGCAACGTGTGACCAAGTGCTTATTTGCGGTGTGTCCATTCACTGCGGTGTGTCCAAGGGCAGTGAAGAGGCTATCTTGAGTCTGATTTGTTGTTCTTTTGTAGAAATTTACTGTCCCTGCATATCGCCGGCACCCTGCGCCTGCGTCGCCGCGGCGCTCAGGTACTGCCAGCTGACAGCCGCCAGCAGCATGGCGGCCGACAGGTACACGGGCGACAGGTGTTGGCTCCTGACGGGCACGTCCGACGCCTGAGATTTTTCCCGAATGAGCGCCAAGATCCGTAGCGTTTCGTCCCGTGACGGGTCAGAAAGCGAGACCTTGTGCAGAATCTGCAAGGAAAAAACACAAGCTTAGAATGTTGATGTTTGGTTGACATAATGACAATGAATCATACTGTGTTACTGTACTGGAGTAGGATTTGATTTTTAAATTTATTTTTTTTAACTTTACTCGAGTTATTTTCCGAACGAATTTTTACTTTCGCTCCCCACATTTCAAAACGGGAGACAGAAAAGATGCCCACCTCCTGGCTGTACTGGCTGATGATGTTCTGCACGGCTCGCATGTTGGTGGCCTCCATCATGAGAGTGACAGCCTGTCCCTTTCGGATTTTCACCACGCCCTGGAACACCAGGGGGTTGTTGTAGCACGATGACAGAGTAGCTATCGCCATCACCTGTCAAACAAAGGAATCACAACAGCTAAACCGACATTCATTTGAAATCGAAAAAATGATCAGTAGTCGCCTTACCTGAGGGATAGCGCAAAAGTTGAACACACTCTGGTTGCGCAGGCGGGCCAGGTAGGCGATGACGTCCGGCACATGGCGCAGCGCATCCGTGACCAGCAGGTTGAGACACGACAATGCCGACTCCAGCTTCTCAGGCTGTGCCAAGTCCTCCAGACGACCCGCAAACTGGCTCCACGCCTTGCATTAATATAACATTTAGAAAAATTCAATGTATTTTTTTTTACTAAGCAGGAGAACAATTATTGCTGAGCACATACCGTATTGGCCCGAATATAAGACGGCCCTGATTATAAGACGACCCCCTCTTTTTCAAGACTCAAGTTTGAAAAAAAGACTTTTTGAACACCAAATTAATTTTTATACAGAAAATAATTACACTACATCTGAAACAAATGATTATAACAATATATTTGAGAGAAAAAGCATGTTATTTTGCCTCATTCAAATCTAAAGTGCAATCACATTCGTAAATGAATGGCTTCTGGTTTTTGAAATATAAATTACATCATAACTTCTCCTCAGCTGCCGGTTTACCTGGCCGATCTTCGACCCACTTTTCTCCAGATTGTCACTACGTTTCTCCATTTTCTGTTATCTCTTCTATTATTTTCTTCTCTTTTCCTTCTTACCACTATTTTAAATTTTTCTTCTTCGTGCTACCGCTATTATTATTTTTATTCTTCGTGGCAGGGGTTCACTTTGGCCTGGGGAGTCAACTTCAGCATTCGCCTCAATGATATATGGCGCCATCTAGCGTCGTGAATGGGTATAATGTCTAGACCCCGAATATAAGACGACCCCCACTTTTTCAGTCTTATTTCAATGTAAAAAACACCGTCTTATATTCCGGCCAATACGGTATTTAAGGACTTCTTTCATGTCCCTTATTTGGTCTTAACAAAAGCGATGCAATGCAAACAACACACATAAAGAGAAAATGTTCCCACCTCTTGTGGCCAGAAGGCACGTCCCTCCTTTGTGTCCTCCAGATAGTCTCGGATGATGTTTGTTTTCTGGAGGAACAGGCCCATGGAGTTGGCCAAGTCCGTGTCCCAGCCCACCTCCGGCTCCTCCAGCTGGGACGCCGAGAAGAGGCGAGAGAGGCCTATGCCCACCAGCCCTGCCACATAGTGGCAATACTGCAAATAGAGACGCGGTCACAATGTGCTCAATATTTGGCAACAGTGTGCAGAGTGCATCATGTGAAAACGTAAAATATTTGTCCCTGAAGTGAAAGCACGTCTTTTCTCGTTCCTTAGCAAGACTCCACGTCACAATTGTGCCGGTTAATTGCTGATGTTAACCCTTTCAGGGACACCTTTCAAACATATATCACGTATTTCAAAACAAATCTGAAATCAGTTTACAAGGTCTTTAAGATGTTCTGGGAGTTGTGCCATAAAAGTACAAGGATCACCTTGTCCCACTCTTTCATGGATCCCACTTTCTTCTCTAGGAATTCGGCCATTCCGACTCCCATCCGGTGGCAGATGTCTGAGATGACTTCCCGGTACTCTTCAGCCAGGTTTCGGAACTCCAAAGATATCTGCCGATTGTTGGTCAGACAAATATTTAGCCAAAACGCGACAAAATGTAAGAACGCTACAAACTACATCCATAAACTTATTGTTATCGGTAATACCTGTAAAAACAAAGAGGTGTTATCTTTGCTAGGGCACGAAAATGCAGTGGCCATTAGATCGATATCCCTCACTATAAAGTTACTGACCGTGGGGAAGTCCTCCAGAACTTGTCGGTCTTTCTCCTGGCTCTCGCTGAAGCTCCAGGTGTCCTGGTACAGGTAGGTGTGGAAGTCATTCAGCATGGGAACCTTCCTGTCCAGGGGGATGCTCATGTCGTCCTCCACCGTGTCCAATGCCCGTAACACCAGGTAGAAAATGCACACGGCGTGTCTAAAATAAGAAAGGGACAGTGAGCGAGAGCATTGGAATGAAGGGGGTTTGGGGGGATAGCAAGGGTGACTGGTTTGCCAACTGTCAGTGGACGACACAGAAGAAGAATAAGGAACTATTTTACATACGATAAATGTAAAGCACCAGTTTATTTCTTTACATCCTCATGCATTGAATTAGATCTAGAGAGTGTCATTTTCTCTTTACCAAGAACAACAAAAAAACGCAATAGGCGTTCCAAATCGTTTCAAAGGGGAAAATACATTTGCTGAATGTTAATTGGTCTCAGGACACACTGATTTGTTCGCTTGAGCCAACGTTCATGTTTATGAATCCACCCTGTCCTGTCATCGGAGATGTCCCTTTGTCATCAAAAATTACAAAGACACACTCCGATCAAAGCAAATAAAAAGCAGCAACCATTTACAAGTAGTGCAGCAAAGCAATGGGGAGAGATTCGTCTCCCAAAGTTTTTCACACAAATACATCTGTAATTTTCACGTGTTTTTCAGATCTACAAATATATTTTCAAATTTTCACGCATTTTTCAGATCCAAAAATAGTTTCTAAGAATCTCTTCTTCCACTTTCGCTGCTTTGGCAGTTGATACAAGAGCGTAGAAGAAGACCGATAAGTACGCCTTCAGTGCAAAGCAATCTCGAGTGAATCAAAATATAAATATTTTGTTTCTCAATTTGTGTTCAAAACACAATAGAAGATCATCTCATGGCTAGCATTTTTTCTTCCAAATTCAAATGTTTAAACGAAAACATGTCTGAAAACTTGCTCCCGTTCAATGGAGGCAGCAACACTGCCTCCTAGTGGACAGAAGGAGGACGGGCCTTTCCACAAGTAAACATTTGCAACCTCTGTCTGAATATGCTGCGTGACGAATGTCTCGAAAAAAACGCACTAACCCACATTCAACAATGCACAAGCACAACGGAATATTTAGTAATATTAAGAGCTGATTCATTCACACACACATCACTGAAAAACACAGATGAAAACGACAAATATACTTGTGCATCTTCAAAACGAGATAAATCTCTCCTCAGACAAAACATTGTCCCTGTCGCATAAAGTCAATGAAATATATATTTGCTTCCCATAATACCTTGAATCATTGCGATTAAAATACTGATTAAAATGATCGTGATTGTTAATCTTGACCAGAGTGGTGCTGCCCGACGCGTTGGCCTGGCTTCTTCTTTGAGGGAACACGACAGGCACACAGACCATGAGGACACAACCTCGGGGGCGGAGACCACGCTTGTTTGTGTACAGTACCCCGACTCCGACTCACCTTAGGTCGCCGTCCAGGGCCTGAATGACTGCAGCGAAGCTCCTGCTGGTCTGGTTCAGGTACATGTAACACGTCCTCAGGCTCTGGCTCATGGACTCCTGGCACGACAGACAACACAAGGCCGCGTGACGACCGAAGCCTGCCGCTCTCAGAGCGCTGGACGCCCGGGCGGCCTCCCGCAGGCCCCGCTCGCCCAGCCTCCGGCCCGACAGCAGAGAGCGGGTACAGGCGGGCGTCGGACCCCGCGGCGCGACCGATAGAGAGCGCTTGAATACGGCCAGCGAAATGGGACACTTGCAGCACGCCCCGGCGGCCATGCGATGTCGGTGTAGCCCGAGTGGACGAGCGAGAAGCCGCGGCTGCTCGGCTCGACGCGGGGGTGCCTGTGGAGGGCGAACAGCTCCTGAGCCAACCTTGGAGGGGGGCACTCGACTCAACACGTTGGACTACGGAGGAGTCCCGCCTTCCTCCGCAACCTTGGCACTAGCTTCCTAAGCTATAGACATATAGACGCCATCTTTGGCGGTGAAGCGTTCGTCAATGTCGCTGCCATATTGAATGTGTCAATAAATTTGGAAATGTCCATTTGTCCTCCCGACTAGTTAGACAATTCCGCGCACTTGTACAGGACTTGTCAATGCTTTTGCACAAAGTATTACCATTAAAAATACGGGGTTTTTTTTTTGTTATTCATTCTCACAATGGCCCCGAACATGGAATTAGATTTTCCAAATAAATATTTACATTTCCACTCATTTTCTCGATATTAATAATAAATGGCCAACATTTGTTGCTAATTCATATATGTTTAATTGGTGACAACTGTTAAAAATGTCGGTACGTTCTGCACAATTTATTGACTTGCAAAGTGCAGAACTGCAAAATGTTTCGGATGCAGGTATAATATTTGACAAAACAGTGGTTTCTTTCGCCATCTAGTGGCGGACAAGTGTCAGCAACACAAACCTGTGGCCACTTCCTCTGGTAGCAGCTTTTAATTCATGCCATTTGCGGACAGGTCTCGACGTCATACGTGTACTGCAAGGTTCTGGAATTTAATTATGATCCATTTATAACAAGATCGCGTGTTAAGTCATTCGCGTTGATACTTGCCGGGGTGACATTGGAGTCAAAACGGCGGGATTAGCGGTCAAAACTTTTGATTAATATATCCCCCGACATCTTGCAGATGATACGAAAGATCCCTTATTTGTCTCGCTATATGACATGTTTGTTCCATTTTTACTCACGTAATCCAATTTGGGCATGACGGCTCGACAACCTCCCATTTTAAATTTAAAGAGGTTGTAAATCTCTTCCGGGTGGCCCAGAGACTTGAGGACGTCCATGCTGCCTCCTTAATCGGACACTAGGAAGCGTAACAAAATGCTCGTGGATGCTCTCCATCCACGAGAAATAAAAAATAAAGATACTCGGAGCAATATAGGAAGACCGGGGTGCACTTTCAGTCTGCAGGCTGAGGCCAGATCGACTCACGACTCCGATTGGCTGACATCGCATGGGCTCAGGAGACAGTGACCAATGAACGAGCAGAGCGGCTGGTGTGATGTCCCGCCTACCATACGTCACTGCAGTTTGGCTTTCCATTGGTTCTTTATTCATTCATCGTCTCAAGTGTAATCCAGCCTCTGGCAAACCATTGAATGCAGATGAAACTCGCTGGAAATATACATCGTTTTATATACGAGACTGCGATTGGTCCATTTGTGAACGGAACGCCCATGTGTTTGGATATTTGAATATCAATCCATCCATTTTCTATGTATTGAATTGAATTGAATACAACTTTATGCCAACTCCACACAGGAAGGCCGGAGCTGGAATCGAACCCGACACATTTGCACTGTGAGGCGGACATGCCAACGAGTGTCCACCGTGCCGCCCTACATTACATACATGCTAACGACTAGGATCGAAATGAAAACGTTGAAAACCAACGACTTGACTGAAACTGGAGATCGCCTTGCCTTTATTAAACATGAATGACGCCACATGTCAACTCCACACATTTTCATTGTGACCCGCTGTGTGTGACATTGCAGCCACAAAGAGAAGTTAGAATAGGTAGTCTCGATTTAGTGCATCCAAGTCCATCTTCTGCGTTTTTGCAATATAGCCCAAATGGTGATTTTATACATATATATAAAAATTGGAGTGCAGAGCCCTTAAATACATGTAAATAAAAGTTGCCGCTTTTGGGTTAATTACATGCAGCAGTAATATAGTATACCACATTTACACACTTGCCACAAAAAAAAAAAAAAAATACTGTACAGTCATTATACACAATGAGACCTTGAGTTTACCGAGCTGCATAACAATTAACTGATTACAGTTGCTATATTGTGCCGTTGGAAAGAAATCCAACCATAGAACAGGATTCCGAAAGAGAGAGAGAGAACCTAATTTTCGCTTGAGAAATGAGTGGACAATGACACAAAGGGCTCTGTTTTCGTGCCCGGCGCACGTCAAACGCAAAGCGACGTCCAGTTGGGCTCTTGGGTGGAGTTTTCATTCTTTGAATCAAGCATCCCATAACTGTGTCACAGCCAAGGGGGGTGCTTTCAAAAACATATTCAAGATGATAATAATCATAATGCATTCAATGAATTGATTTCTACAATGATACAGAGGTTTTGATGCACACTGTTGTGACATTTATGAATGAAATATGACAACATCCACCATACATACCCGCGGAGCTCAGAATCTGTCTGCCTGCACCTCGATCAAATCCGCTAAAATCACATTACTCCACCTGTGCCGCAACTTAGACCTGCTTTCAGCTGGTCTAATAACACTGGTCAACACATCTTTACAAAATATTTTTATCTGAGATGCAAGTAAACTGTGTTAGATAAAGTATTTGCGCTGATTCCAAATCTGCCCTAGTTTTTTCTGTAGCACTTCAGATTTTCATAATAATAATAATAATAATGATAACAATAATAGCAATAATCTAATATTTACTATATTAATATATGTAGTAATATTTATAATTTAAGGGTTAAGTTTAGTTTATTTTGCGAAACGTCCTAGCCATAAAAAAACAATGCATTGTAAAATCAGCTTTTACAGGTAAAAGGAAAAAATGAAAATGGGGAAAAAAAAAATCGTAAAATTCTGAATTGCAAGAGGAAAAAAAAATGTAACGACATTTTTGAAATCAACATCAACAACACGGTCAGGGACAGCAAATTATAGTACAGTATATTAAAGAAAACTTAGTCAGTCCGCTTGCGCTGTCTACGAAAATAGAGCCCAAAATTTAAGCACATGAAACTTTTGGGTCAAAATCTACAAAATATGTTGGCAATTTCGTTTTGTTACTTTGTGTCATTTCTCCATCCAAAAATTCACTTTTTAAAAAATCTGAATGGTTGGCTCATAATTTTTGGATCTTAACCAAACATCCACAAACATGGCAGACACAATGATAAAAAAAAAAAAATGCTCTCATTTTAAAAGGTTTGAAGGTAATATATCCTGTGACTAAAAATTCCAAAGTTACCCTGAAATGTTGCAACTTTTCAACGTATGACATTCGGCATGTGCGACGTTGATTGAGCAGATGCGTCAATACTGACCTGGAAATTTAACTCTGACCTGTTTATTGCGTCACCGACTGAATTGGACATGAAGCCTTGTGTTTCCATCAACTGTCAAAACGCCGTTCTCAAATCAAAACCCTCCTCACTTGGAAGAACCTTGTCACAGTGCTGGTCTTTGACGCTCCGCCTCTTTCAGTCCACGCCCATTTTTCTTTCTAAGCTAGGATGAGGTTGTTCCATGGCTCGGCTTTTGAGCCCGAAGAGCCTCCGTGGCCCCCAGGGGACATCTTCAGAGCGAGGGTCCCGCCTTGAGCCGTCATGTAGGCGGGCAGAGCTGAGATCTGGTGTCAAAAAAGTAGATTAAAAACATGGCACTAAATATCAATACAACTGCTCAATTTGTTTGTACCTGCGTGTGTGTGCCGTTGTGTGCGTATAAATTGAGAGTGTCCGGTTCTGTCTTTATCTGCCGGGTCTCCTCGGACATGGAGGATGTGCCCAAAGAGGAGGAGGAGGAAGAGGAAGAGGAGGCGGGGCCCCGGGGAGTGCTGCTTGGTGTCATCGGAGTCCCCTCGTTGTTTAGAGGCCCTGTGGTACACCACAAGGAGGTGTGTTGTACAAACAATGACATACAGTAGGAAACTCCTTTATGGGACATCAGCCGCAAGGGGGAAAAAAACTCAGCCTTTTAGGAACGTGTGAACGGTGGCAACTTTCACACCACAACACAGCATCCCGCAATTTGATCATTTCGATGCGTGATAACATCACCACATTTTAAAACACTTGTCAGACATTTGCTTTCACCAGGCGTCAGTATCATAAATTTAACTACCACATATGGACCTTCATTATCTTCAAAAGGGCTACCCTGGGATTCAAATTAATAGAAATAATCATCATTTGAAGCTAACCAGTTTGGCTCTTGTTCAGGTTCTTGGGTTTGCGCTTGCGGGTCTGGATGCCCTCTTTTTTCATGGCGAGAGGCCGCGGGACCTGTGGAAAAACGAAGTGATTTTGCCTGCCCAGTTATATCCAAACATCATAATAAACACGTGTAGCATGTTCTTTTGGTTTAGGTTTTTCTTTTTACCCCATGCAGTTTCATGTAGAGGCCGCAGGCGTTGCACACGGGCTCCCCCTCAGCATTTCGTCGCCACAGGGTTGTGGTGGTGGTGTGACAGTTGGTGCAGGACAGGCCCACCCTCCGGGAGGCCGACTGGTGGACACAGACATAGGTGGGAGATCAGTGGCGTGGGTAACGGATTTTTGGCTCTTATTTGGCTAACTGCGAACCAGTCTTCGTTTCATTTCCTCAAAGTGATGTTGTCTGATAGCCTTTATTCTTCACGGCAAGAGAGTGAGAAAAGGCGCTAAGGAGTGTGTTTTAATTAATTTAAAATGTGTTTAATGTGGCTCTCGGATCAGAGTCGCCTATCCCTGAGGTACACCATAGTGTTCTGTTGACTCGTTTGCAGCACCATGTGGGCATTAGTGGTAGCGCTCTAGAGTGGTTTCGATGCAATTTTGCAGAAATCATTTTTTGTGTTTGCCTTGGTTACTCTGAGTTCCGTCCGCTCTGCCCCACTGTCATATGGTGTTCCACAAAGTTCACTTTCGGAACCCCTGCCCTTTTCATTGTATTCTATTGTTTTTGACCCAGCATAAGACTCTGCATTGTGTCAGTGTTTTATGGTGTTTACTGTTGTTATTTTATTCATTTATTGTTTTACCTGGCTTTGTATGTCGGATTTTTACTGCATACACGGCGATGGTTGTTTTTAAAGTGTTTTATGAATAAAATTGAGGTGAGTTGAGCATTGATAAAAATTTACATATATGTTTGGTGCCAAGAAAAATAAAGCAATCGTTTCACCCACTAGTCGCCTTTGGGGCTTGATTAGAGGTCTGTTGATGCCATTCATCTTGTGGTAAAGCCCGCAGGCATTGCACAGGTAGTGGCCCGTGCCGTCCCGCCTCCACAGCGGCGTGGACATGGCCCCACAGTTGACGCACTCTCGGCCCTCTGCGAAGTCATCAAAAAGGTCTGTGGACGCACAAAGACAGGCACGCATACAATGAGTGACAGGATACGCATCCATCTTCAACTGTGAATGACTGTCATCCATTACAATCCATAATAGGGGCTTTCACGAAGGTGGAAGGAATTATTCAGCGTTCCGAATAGCAGTCAGTGTTCGCAAAACCTTCAGGGTTCTGCTAGAAAGGCAAACAAGAAGTCACAAAAAGCCTTCTAGAACAGCTCATATTTATTTGAGGTTAATCAGAGGCACTTGATGGCCGTTTTATGTCAGACTTCCTTTTAACATGGGTTTGAATGTGATTAGTTAATTCACATCCCAGATGATGAGGGTGTGCACACTTCTACAACCGCATTATTTCAGTTGTCCGTTTTTCCTTCCCTTTGCAAAAAGATGTCATGTTTTTCATTGGCGTGACACAGGTGTTAACTGTTGTATCCTTCCCACCCCAAAAAGTGGTAATGTGTTTTAAGAAGGAACACAGCACTTTATATTTACTTTGTGAAACATAAAGTAACAATAAAAAAAGTAAAGAATTAGTTAATTGCCGCACCCTCAGGTATGCGTAACTTGACCACAAGAGGGCAGTGCAATACAATCATGAAGACAAACGAAGACGAATTTGACAACTACTAGAAGTGACTCAGGAAATTGTAGTAATATTTTCATGTTTGGTAGAAGATAAAGAATATTTGTGAGCGTTGTTATATTGTCTTTGTTGATGCAGCGTGTGTACAAATATAACAGCGCACATAGACGCCACTTGTTAGCCAGTCTATGGTGGTTTGCATTGTGTGTTAGCATTAAGCTATCTGAAGGCAGAGTTGAGTGGCTATTTTGTGAATACAAACGTTTCATGTTTAGTTTGGCAGTAAAGTTCAAGTGGGATTGTCAATAAACAGCTTGAAAACTCTTTTGGAAGAACAGGTTACTCTCTGCCAAACTGCTGCTGGTTGTCAAATGAGTTGCGTTCACTGCCACCATACGGCGTACAAATGTACACTCATCGGTTTGAGTTCCGTTGCATTTAGGATGGCAACTTTCTTTTTTTTTATTTTTTATTACATTTTAAAATTAAGCACCGTGGTGACCAGTGAAGGACTTTTATCTTTGTTGTGATGATTACATTTTTGTCATTCTCTTGACATTTTTTACAACCAAAACAAATGTTTTTTTTTAGGGGGAGGGGTTAAATATAGATTAACTTCTAGAAGAAAGACGCATCAACCTTCAACCCTTGCTTGTGTGTACGGTGGATGTGTGCACCAGCAGCAGCAACAGCAGGAGGTGCAGGCCCCATTGCTTATCGGGCTGCACCCCCCCCCCACACCCCCCCACCTCCAAGAAGATAAAGAACGGGCTCGAAATAGAGACGCAAAAGAAGCTTCATCACGTACAGAGGCATTTACAGACTCTGGGTCCGAGGCCGTTTCTCGCACAGATAACGTGAGGTCTGACCACCTGCACAAGCACTTTAATAGGGGCCCAGAAGATGAACACATGAGCATCATAAATCCAAATTAATGTGTAGTAACTTCTTTTTTTTTCACCGTGCCGTACTGTTAATCTTGTGATGCAGCGAGATCTCATCCAAGGCTGAGAGCAAAACAAAGACAAGCAAAGGAAGCTAACCTTGAGTGCGGAAGCTAATGTAGCCAACACATCAACACAAGACAATACACTTGTTGCGCTAATGTGTCATGTAGAAATGTCAGCGTGTCTCCTTATCTTGCCCGTCCATTTAAAAACACACTTTTAGTACCCGACGAGGGCAAAGGTGAAAGCAGGAAAAATCAACCGTGAAGTTATCCAAATGCGTATTACATCATATAAAAAGTTCCGCAATTTCAGTGTAGTTATAGTCCTCATTTAAAAAGTGGGATGTATTGTCGAAAACGCAATTTTCCAGATTCTGTTTCTTTAATCAGATTGAAATTGATGTGATTTTTTAAAATTTTTTTTTAAGAGGCCATTTCAGGAGTGTCGTGTGAGTGAAACCATCAGGTTACAGGTCAGATTGGATCAATTTTCTTATCTCTTGAACACAACGCAGTTCCACGAGGAACATTGAAAGAAAGCACAGTGAATACTAAATCCTGTGGTCGGGCATATATAACATGAAGTGGAATTAGTCGATGCCAGAATGATATCATTTAATGGCTGCCACACAGTATTTTAAATCATACACAAGACGTCGACAATAAATAGAGACTCATGAAAAAACAAAGGATAGGCCCGAATCATGTTTTGTGGTGAGAGAGAATTTGTTGGCTCTGAGTATGACCAAAATGGGAAGGTATCATTAAATGTACAGTCCATGATGGAAAGTCTTGAATAAATCAATTAAATTATGTGGCAAAAATTATTAATCAGTTGACATTAAGATCCGAATGAATACTTCACTTTGAACCGTTGGTTTAAGATACTGGACTTGAAACGAAATGTCATATTTTTTTTCCCCCATATTAAATGCACCTTAAAAATCATGTTATGAAGTTCTTCATTGAATTTTTTTAAATGCAAATAAGAAAGTGCAATATTTTGTAATAATTGCCATAAATCAAATTTATAAAAAAATAAATAATGCTGTGAATAACTACCATGTGATTTATTTTTAAGTGCGGTATTCTGAAAAAAAAAAAAAAGTATATTTTACGTTTTCATAAAGGGCAATATAAATCAAAATGTAGCCGTTCGGCCTGTGCAGGATTTAGCTCGCTCACGTTTGGGAATCGGGTTTTAGTTGGAGTACAGTACTGTTAAAAGTGAAATAAATTAAAAGAAATGCCACGCACGGACACTTTAAGATGTTACGTTACTTTTGTCCTTCTTTTTTGGGGGGCAAAACGTGTTTTCTTTTGTGACAAGTATAAATTAAATCCTTATTAAAACAATTGAAAATATACGCGTGCCTTTTTGACTTTGAAAAAAAAATGCAATTCCAATTTTTCTTGCACCGTATTCCTGAAAATAACCGTTCGCACTTTCTTTTGCCCATCAACATTTTTCCACTTTTTGTGACGACAAAACTTTCATCCAAAATAAATACACCGATAAAACAGTCATTTCATGCCTACATCCATGCTCACCTATATTCGGATGTCGCGTCCCGCCAGTTGGAGCACCTGCCTGGAGGCCGTGAAGCACCGGACTCTCGAAGGGCGACGCAGACCACGTTCCGCCCACGTTGGTGCTCATATACGCCGGGTAAGGGCTGTGGTAGGAGCCGCCGAGCCCCCGGGCGCCGTAGTGCTCTCGCCCGTTAGCAGAGATGCTCAGCGTGCTACCGTACGAGGAGGCGGCCGCCGCCGCGGCAGCAGCCGCCGCCGCCGCCGCCGCTTGGTCCTTCGCCCCGACGGAGGAGAGAGGCGGGCTCGCGGAGAAGCTGAACCGCGGTGACACCGACGAGTGGTTGTACGAGGACTCGACGCCCGGTTGAGCCCAGCCGGAGTGGCTGGACGCCGGCGTGCCCGGCTGCGACGCGCCGGGTGACTGGAGGTAGGGCAGGCCGGGAATCATCTGCGTGACCACCCGGGTGGTCGGCACGTAAACCGGCGACGTGGCCGACGAGCTGTTGTGGAGGAAGCCGGCCTCGTAAGATGGATGTCCGTGGTTGGTGGTCATGATTCCCTGGTACATATCCTCTCCTGGAAGCTGCACATCCGACTCACCGGAATTAATGCGAATTTAGGTGCACTTGTGCGAGAAATAATGATCTCACTTAAAAAATATATATATTGATAATGTGATTTAAAGCGTGCACATCACGTCTACGTGCAAAAGAGAGAAGCTGCTGTTCCTGCTGTCCGGTCAACCACAGTGCGATTGAATCTTATCAAATTAAGAACTGGGGAAGGGAGAGAGAAGAGGAGGAGTGAAGAGAGACTTACCTCGATCAAGATCTCTGGCGCTCTCTCTTTCTCGGCCTTGCCCCTCTCAAAAACATGCGCAAATTGCAACGTTGCCTTGTCATTTTGAGTCACTTAGGAGGTGTCATGTAAGAAAAATGTAAGAAGTTGGTGAAAATGTCGTTTAATTAGTCGAGGCCACATCGCACAATTCACACTGACGGGAAATATTGACACATCATTATCATAAATACATAATTAATTATTCATGAGTTCAATCGAACAGCGTGTTCGTAATATTATTTTTAGCTCACAAAATACAAATACGAGATGATAAATGACAAATTAAAGTTGTTTTTTTTCCGCTATGGACAAAAACAACTGACTTCCGTTTTATGTTTTTTTTTCAGATGCTAAACGTTCATTTGAAAAAGTCTTATATTGTTTCGCCCCCCACCCCCCGAAAACAACACAGCGATGACTGTCGCTGTTATTGAAGTCATCTTTGAAATAAAAACAATAAAGCCTTACTGTAAATCTTTTTGAAATTAGTGCTACAGTCAGACATGATGTTGCCAGTGTTTACACTGTCATATCTTCTTCAAATACATTTCTAATAAACCGGCCTGTGCTTTCGATTGACTTCATGATCAACATTAGACGGCTGTTTTTAATTTTGACTCCTCATTTTTTTTAAAGGTGTGAGACAGAAATAATGTAAATTAAAAAATAAAATGCGTTTGGTCCAATTTTGCTATCTATCTATCTATCTATCTATCTATCTATCTATCTATCTATCTATCTATCTATCTATCTATCTATCCATCCATCCATCTATCCTCGGCCCACAGAGTGCAGGTGGACGCAAATAAAGCAAGATTGCCTCCCTGGAAATGGGGAACTGTCATCAATGTGTAACCGCATACACACTGATAAGCTCGCTAATAATATTAAGGTGTGGCCGGCTGCAGGAGTCTTGAAGAGTCCTCCAATAATTAAAGAAAACAAATACTCCTCCTCGCCTCCCACCCCCCGCCCCCTACCACATGAGAAGGCCTTTGCGATTCCAATCGGAGCTTCTCCTCAGTGCTACTTTCACACAACCTGACCTGCATAGAAAGAAAGGGGGTGAAAAGTTTATAAAAATAAGACTTTTTCTGTTACTGTACAGTACATTGTGTGTTTGCACACGCCACGTCGTATCACTGACACAGGCCAGAGCACACTAAGAAAGCGTGTGTGTGTGTGTGTGTGTGCGTGTGTGTGTGTGTGTGCGCGCGCGCGCGGGTGTTTTGACAAGAGGCTTTCCAATGAGTTTGCTGCGTATGACTGAGAAGGTGTCAGCAGGAGATGCTGTAGGTCTCAATCCAACTTTCTCCTTCCCAATTAATTCGACTCACCACAAATTACTCCAATTACGAGTACAATCCAAGTACATCTTTTACTCAACGTAATTATTTCAACTGCGTAATTCACAGAATTACGCAGTTGAAATAAATGTCACTCATTTCGGTGTGTGTAAAAGTGCAATGCAAAGAGTTGGGAAGGTTTACGGCATGGTTGTCATGACTACCATAATAACAGGGAACAAAAATGAACCATAAATGACCCATAGAGGAAATAATGTTCATCTTATTAATAATCTTCCGCCATGAGAACGAATTTATGGCACGCCCTGGCAACGTATGAAGTAACAATTTGAATTCTTTCCTGTGACACAAGTGTAAACAACGATAGTAGTAAAATGAGACGAAGTGTCGTAAAGGTTAAATTCCGTTTTGGCGTGAACGAACCTTGAGGACGTCTGACTCCAATTTGTTTCGATGTTCGCCTTATTGTACTGAGCAGCCGGGACCGGAGAAGCATCGACCACTTTCTTTTATGGCCATACATTTATGACATGTTTCTAATTTGCCATCACTTGGTTTGTTATGTACCACCAAATCAGACAAAGAAAAATCATACAACACATCCATCTTGCCATTTTTTAGATCGTTTGTCATCATTGGGGTTGACTTTCGTCCAATCAGATTTCATCCTCTGTGTTGCTATGCCAATCTAATCTGTCCAGGCCCTTTCAGAGTCAGTAGTACAACATAAAGTATATCAGCAATGTTTTTTTTTTTTTTTTGGTTTGTTGTTTTCCATCCATAGTATTGAGGCTTTGTGTGATTGTGACACCTTTATGACAAAAAAAAAAAAAAATCATCGAAGAATCTCAGAAGGATGTTTTGAAATTGTGGGCGGAAACCCTGACTGGGGCGAACTCCAAGTTACACACGGAAAAAGCTCCTCCCACTTCGCAGTTACATTCATGGTTAATTAATCTTTTTTTTTTGGGGGGGGGGGTTGTTGTTAAGTGACATCCTTTTAGGGTCAAGGTATGTCAATGAAGCTAAGCGTTCAGGAAATGCAAGTCACAAGAAATGTGAAGCAGGCACCAGGAAAACTGTCCCCGTCTTGGCTGGGCCAGAGTCTCAATCATGTGGGGGTCAGTGACACACACACACACACACACACACACACACACACACACACACACACACACACACACACACACACAGGGTATGGTAGACTCAAGGCTCCAGGAAGAAGACATCACACGGTGACGCAGGAAAGGCCAGCAGCCCGAGGACGCCGCTAAAGCGACGTGGAGACACCAACGTGTCTCTTGCCCATTCGCTGCATCAGCAAAAATCCTTTTTTTTTATTTTTTTTTTAAAAACCTGTTATCTTTTTTTTTTTTTACATCATCTTCTTTCTACTGCTGATCTCACCCATTTTGCTCGCACTAATCTGATCAGAGCAATCACCGGCACGCCGCTCAGGTGTTAATGATGAAACAGTGCTAATCAATATTAACTTAAAGTGTGAGTGTGTGTGTGCGCTCATATAGACGTCCAGTTTCCATGTGACTCATTGATGACCCACCCGCTCAACTTTGACACTACAACCCAAGCGCAAAACAACAAACTTCCATTGTGTTAATGTTGTCCTAAATCCAAATTAGTTTTTTTTTGTGTTTTTTTTGCTCTTGTACTTATAATTTCATCAATGAAGCTAAGTTCAATGACTTCATGGGAAGTGAAGCGTGAGCTCATATTGCACCAATTGTTTAAATCTTTACATTTAATTTCCTTAATGGTGTGCTATTGTTAAAGAGGCCTACAATAGTGCTAAAAAAAAACAAAAACACAACAGATGATCAAATGATCATTTAATATGATCATGATTAGATCACACAGGTGTCCCTAATGCCGCGTCCGCTCAGCGTGCCTCAGTTATTCGGCAGTATCTTTGTGTTATGCTTGCGGATTAAGCCTGTTTGACCAGGTAAGGTCACAAAGTCACGCAGGCGAGACGCAGATTCTCTCTCTTTCCTAACCGACGCGCACCTAGACACAGCCGACGTGTGTTTCTGAAGCAATAATTAACCCGTCGGTTCTCATTTGTGATGGCGTCGAGTGGTGAAGCGGACTGTTTGAAGAGCGGCTCAAACGTGCCGCGCCGGTCGACTTTTAAATTGTAATATCAACACTGAACATGAGATGGCAGACATCAATCGATCAAACATGTCGATGGGTCTTCTCCTGCTGTGTACAGTGGTACCTCTACTTACGAAAGTAATTGGTCCTGGAAGAAATGTCTTAACTAGAAAAGTTTGTAAGTAGAGACGCATTTTCCATGTAAATGCCCTAATCCGTTCCAAGCACCCCCAAAATTCAGACATAAATGTTTTCTGAAGCATAAAAATGCATCAAAATATGTAACAAATACATGTCACATTTAGATTACTGCACAATAAATGAGAGTTGTGCATCATGTAAAAAACAAAGAATCGAGTGAAGAATAAAAATGATGGTCATTTAACTTTTAACTGCGTTCTCATCGTTTTTTTGCCCTCTTTAGTTCATGTTCTCTCTCAGAAGTGGTTTTTGACTGGCGTTTGGTCAAGAACTGATCCAAGGACGTTTGCTTTTGTTGGCTTTTAACAATCCTTCGAAAACATCCAAGGCAAACATCAGCCTAGTGAGCGATCGCATGATTGATGAACACTTTTTTCTGGGCGATTCACATTTACGTAAAACTATTTGAACGTCTCATGGCCCCACGAGGACGCTGCACAGACACATATCTATAGACACATACGGTAGAGGTCCCTCTTAGCCAATGGGATGCCAGGAAGATGCTAGGTCACAGCCAATGGCAGAGCAGCTATTAGTATGTTGCGTTCAGGAAACTCGGAGCTTTGAGTAGCAACCCATACTGTATTTTTACCTTTCTTAGGCAATATTTTCATGTTGAGGTCTTTCGTAACTTCTAAATTTCATATGAAGAGACGTTCGTAAGTAGAGGTACCACTGTATTAAAACACGAGTAAGCCTTTTTTTGTTCATGGATTTGAAATGGCATGCACAAAGATAGCAACTCAATTAATACTTTTGAGTGACTTGATTTTTTTGTGTGAAGAAAATGCACAAAATGAGTTCTTGCGCTTCATGTCGGGTTGCTGTTCACCAGTTTTGTGCCGTCCGTTTTTATGCAAGAGAGCAATGGAACCACAACAAGCATACAGTATGTGGTTTATTTTCTTGTTTCCTTCAAACTATTCGTTGTTGGGTAAGGGATCGTGGACCTTTTATCCATGCACTGAAAAATAGATTCTCAAACATGAAAAATATTAAAAGCACATATTTTGCAAATATGATGACATTTTGTCCACATTCAAAATAGCCTTTACGTCATACAAGTTGTTCAGTGGTCATTTGTTGCCCCCCCCCCCCCTTATTGATGACAAATGGTCTCCCCCTCCAGAATTTAAGTTTTCCATACCCTGCTCTAGGATTTATTTTTCACTTTTACTTACTACGAGACATTTTTTTTTTTCTGTATTCGCTTGATACTCTAATTGAGGCCCTTGTTGCATTTAAAGCTGTTTTGGTGAACCGGTGTGTATTTTTAGCAGGACAAAAACGTACACGGGGCTCCCAGGTCCTCTCCTGTAGATAAGCGGCAGCCAAAGTCCGCTCGCAAGCCAAGGCCTGAGGAACAAACAGGGAACGCACATACACGTACGCATTACGAACAGACGAAGGCCACGTCCGCACGGAAACCAGTTGAAGTGCGACTGCAAAGGTATTTATTTTCATCCTTTTGGGAGCCCGAATATGATCATTTCTTTTAAACGGGTCCCATCAGAAAATGATTTCCTCACATTTATGCTATTATGTGCTAAAACTGGCAACAACAAGGCAGAAGATTCCTGAGCATGGCACCGCGTTGACAGCAAAGTCAGCAACAAATGAAGAAAAAAAAAAAAAAAACGACTTTGGCTGTGTTTCCATGTGACCCAACAAATGGCGTTTTGCAGGATAAGGTAACAGACCGAGGGAAGGCCCTTTATTACGGCGAATGTCAGGTTAGCGAAGGGTGAGATGACATCGTCACGACAATAGGATCCGCAAAGGGGTCGCTCAGAGTTCAGCAGGTGAGGTTAAAGTAAGTGTCAAGATGGCGTTTGCCCAAAACGACGCCGATTTGCTGCCAGTCAAGATCTGCCCCCCCACCCCCAACCCCAACCCATCACCCCATCGCCCCTCCCCCTTCTCGACAAATGAGGAAGCAAGAGGAGAAAAAGCGTCTCCATCCAGGGACTGTCAAAACACGAATAGTCGATAACCCCGGCAATATTCCTGTTTGGACAAAAAGAGGAGGGGGTGGGGGGGGGCACAGCAGATGGAATGGAAAGGGTTTGAGAAAGAGAGAGCGAACAAAGAGGAGGACAGCGAAGATGCCGGCAGACAGGAGGAGCTGTGGAAAACAAAAGAGGCTCCATTCTCGGCCCGCTCTTATCTGTCTCAGGGTCTTATCCACCGCCGGGCTCTGTTAGTGTAACCCCAATTCCCTCCCTCCCCTCTTCTCCTTCCACCTCATCCCTCGAACCAAACTCCCAAAAAAATACAAACGCGCAGCCCTTTTTGGCCGCAGCCTGCGGCGGACCCCCGTTATCAGCGCGGCGCTGACGTCATGGGGGCCCGCCGGTGCTGGGGCCGGAGACAGAGGCCTGATAGCGCCGCAGGGGCTGCCTCCGCGCTGGCTGTGGGAACCGAGGACCCGGCCCACCTTGACGAGGCGGCACGGCGCGTTCGCCACGTGCACTGGTGCACGTGTGCGGGCGCAGAATATAGAATATCCTCAAGGTGATACGAATATGACAAAGCGAGCTCATGAGATAACTCTCAATTTGAAGAGTGGGAAATGCCGCACGTCATATCGCCATCCGTGGTGGTTTAATCGCATTTACAAACAAATTTACATTTGTTTGTAATAACATTTTGTAATTACATTTTGTAATTACATTTTGTAATTACAATTATTTGTCTGTCATGAATTATTTGTAATACATTCGCATTTATAAACATTTAATCACATTTACAAATTTACATTTGTTTGTAATTACATTTTGTAATTACATTTTGTAATTACAATTATTTGTTTGTAATTATTTGTAATACATTCACATTGACAAACATTTAATCGCATTTCGAACAAAATATTGAAAGACATTTATAAGTAAAAAAAAAAAAAAACCACAAAACAAATAGCGACTTTTTGAAATGACCAAAAGACCGTATATACTGTACACGTCAAGTGCGCCGTATCACACAAGCACTCATTTCACTGTTTTGCAACTCCATTTTGATAGCTTAGCAATTAGCTTGCACTTATTTCACTGTTTTGCCACTGCATTTTGATAGCTTAGCAATTAGCTTGGCTTCCATTCTTTCGCCTTCCCTTCATCTTTGATTATACCGTCTGTGCCGCTCACTGATAATTCTACCTTTGGCCATAATCCAAAGTGGGATTGTACTGTCCTTACAGTAAGTCATTTTCAACTAAAAAGTACAATTTTTCCAGAGTTAGAAGTGGAAGTTTTGGGCCATCAACCTGGGGTGCTTTCGGAAATTCACATTCAAATGCTCCAGTTTTCTTAATTAATTTCCGAACGCAGACTATGTTCACCGATCTGCAGCTCGTGCTTGAACTGTGCCCACCTGTAGTGCCGGATGGATCTTGCTCTCGGTTTTCATTTTGTTTATAAAATGCGGCTTATACTCCTTCTTCATGATGCTTTTTTTTTTTTTTTTTGGACTGATACGACATTCGGAGCGATTCGTGGTCCGAAAAATATGATATTTCAAAAGTACTTACTTCAATACCAATGTCTCAAGTTCAAGGTCTCACCGAATTCACGCATCGTTAACTACAGCCTGTCGGAAACCTCCCAGAGGATGCTGATAAAACGGAATATCAGCATTCACACGGCGTGATTATCGAAGCGGGGCATTTTTATTTTTATTTTTGTGACAGCTGCCAGCCAAAATGTCTCCGTAGAAGTCCGTAGCCAAACAAGAGGAGACACCGCAAAGGGTAAGAAAAGCCTTTGCTATGTCAGATTTTTTTTTTTTCGGGTCATGGGGTGCAACCGCGATCTGAGAGGAGCGAAAGGGCGGCGGCAGAGCAAGTTGGCCAGTTTCACATCATTAGTTGCAGGTGCAGCTCTCCCAAAGAGAGCAAACACCACAACCCCGGCGACTCCCACGGCCCGCGTCTTGCAAAACCCTGTTAATAATCATCCCTCCATACCGCTTTTATACGACACTAAACTCCCATTCGGACGTTTAATTTGATTCGGGGACTGAGAGCAAACCGGGCCCATCAATCTATCTTGCGCGAGCACGTTCGTTTCCGCATTTTCCCCTTCTCGGAGCATCTCAGATGTTTTTCGGAGATGGATCTCTCGGATGGGGAGTGGAGACACACTTATCAGTGGCTTGTCCCCGATAAGGCGGAGAAGATTTGTAACGGTTACGCTCGTTCAGTCCCACGTTTGTGTGTGTGAGTGTGTGTGTGTGTGTGTGTGTGTGTGTGCTGACTATTGCTCCCTTTCTCTCTTTCTGACCTCCTCTGGGTCGAGCGAGTGGGAGGAACAAAAGGGTGGCCTTGACAGAGGGGTGAGACGGAGCCTAAGAATCGGGCGGAAAAAGAAGGCGAGCGTTGTTTTCGCTCCCTCCCTAAACGTCGGCCTTGGTTGCGAGGAACTGCCAAATAATGAGCCAGGTTGCACGGAAAGGAGAGCTCATTTTAGCGGTATCAAGAGGCCCGATTGGGCTTCAAAATAAAATATCCGAAATCTGATTTCCAATTTTATTTATTGTTTTTCTTCACTGAAAGGAAAAGCAAAAGAAGTTTAGGGGTCAGAAAAGTGCTAAAAAAAACATTTTGTGTGCTAGCGCTACTTTTTTTTTCCTCAACTGTGGGGATGCACTTCAGGGAAGTCATAAAAATATGTACGGAAAAAAAAAAAAATCCTGTCAGATACATTCAATGTACAGTCAAACCTCGGTTTTCGAACGTCTTGGTTCTCAACCAATTTGGTTTTCAACCAAAAATTTCGGATTTTTTATGCCTCGGATAACGAACAAATTTCGGTTCTCGAACAAACTGAGCGCACTTGAATGCACCATTTGACTCCTCTCGCCTTCCTTACATTTATTTTAAAAAGAGCATGGTTTCGGTTTTCGAACTATTTCGGTTTTCGAACAGCCTTCTGGAACGGATTATGGACGAAAACCGAGGTTTGACTGTAGTTGGTAAAATGGATGAATCGTCCAGACCATATACTGATCACTCTTATTTATCACAAATGAGAATTTGACATTTTGGGAGAGATTTTAGCAAGCATCATGAAAGTTGACATCTTTGATTTCATTTCGCGGGTCACATAAAATGATGTGGCGGGCCAGATCTGGCCCCCGGGCCTTGAGTTTGACACCTGTGGGTTCCAGGGTGCATGAAAGGGTCAAATGTACATTTCGTTGATCTCATTCGGGCTTAAGAATGCCAAATGTAAGACCGATTTAAAGACCTCTCAATTTGTAGATGAAACGTAAGCGATGCCATTCACGAAATGCGACCACTTCCGAGTTTGCAATTTGAAGACATTTTTTGACTTTTTTTTTTCCCCATCACTAAATTATTGCGGCTCGCACATATCGGCGTTAACGAAGCTAAATCTCTCTCATCTCCTACTGAATTGATTTAAGGTCTTTATTGCATATTAGAATGCGACACGTCTTTGAAAAAAACCTAAATGAAATCATTTGCGAGGAATGTTGTTTCTCTTTTTTGCCTGCCCGGAATGAGTCAAATGATGTCATAGTTGTTCTATGACGAATCAGTGATAACTAAAGAAAAAAAAAATTTCGAAGACGTGGTCACATGAGGCTAGGCAAGCCTCATGAGACCACACACCGCTCGCGTCTTTCGTTTGGTGGCACGCCACGCTGTCAGTTATGCACGCATGCATATCTGCACACAGACCTCATTAGTCTTTTTAATTGGTGCCGGGGCAGTTGCGGTGGTCCTTGACGGGGTTCTGGTCGAACGCCGGCTTTAAAGTAAACCGACTCCGTAGGAAACACTGAGCAGAGCAACCCACGGATCAGAGTGCAAAAATCCAGTTGGCACAGATGATGCGGACGAAGGCATCTGGGGAAGAGCTTGAGGCACTTTTTGCCTGAGTGTGGAAAGTGGGAAAGTAATTGGGAAAAAATAAAAATAAAAATATAAAATCCATCAGGCTAAAAAAACAAAAAAAACAATAATAAAGTCATGATCGGCAAAGAAGTCCGATTTTATGAGAGTCAAATGACCAAAAATTTTTCATCAAGTAAATCAAGCAAAAATTATGGGAATTAAATAGAAATACCAGAATATTTAAAAAATAATAATAAATTAAAAATGCCCCCAATTTATATATATA
>NW_017805282.1:1204782-1242925 GCF_001891065.2 Hippocampus comes | reverse complement strand
ATATATTTTTTTTTTTTTGATCACAAAACATGCATTGGGTAAAACTGACGTCTTGTCATGAAAGTAAAAAAATAAATTTTTGAACTGATATTGTTTTGAATTTTAATGCTGTGTTTTTTTTTTCAAATGTTTTATTTTTGATAACTAAAAGTAGACATCAGTCAAGTAAGAATTAAAAAAAATTTCGAATGAAAAGTATTCTACTGGCCTCATTTTGGTCGTTTTCTCCTTTACATACAGTATTTGCTATTATTGCATTTAAATGTTGGTTTCTTGCATTTGCATCATTTCTGATATATTTTATATAATAAATGTCATAAAAATGACACAAAATGTTTAAAAATGCTCATTTTACAAGAATAAAACCCTGTCATGATGGCAACTTTTGAGGAACGTTTTTTGTTTATTCACGTGACTGATCTCATTTTAAACCCCAAACTCACCAAAGCTCGTCACTTTATTCTTGGAATGCTTTTTTAAAAAAAAAATTGTCTTCCCTTTTTTCACTGTGGCCCCAATACGACTTGGTACTAAACACATCTCCTCCCTTTATTGGACAGCTCAGCAGTCTTGATTCAATCCAGCCAAACTTTGAACTTCACTTTTAAGTCCTCATGGGGAGTTTTGCTTTGGAGTGTGGCATCACCGATGCGAAAGGTTTGCTCTTTTCATTGGTTTCAAGGCATCTTGAGGCAATCCTGCCTTTGCAAACACGACATTTCTGGACACCACCTATTGTTGTTGTCCCTCTGCATGCGCATGTGTGTGTGTGTGTCTGTCTGTGTGTGTCGTCTAGAGCCCGACTGAGAATCCATCAAAGCTTATCATTGTAAGTAAACATGACAGAGTGGACAAAATGTCTTGTGTGCCGCCAGGCCTGCTATCTAACCGCGAGCCGTATCTGTGATGATGGACTGATGTGGCGCTGGCTTGGTCTCGAGCGGCGTCTGAGTGCGGGAGTTGCTGTGCATATATACATGTTTACGTGTGGGTGTATATATGCACGCTCACACACACACACACACACACACACAAACGCGGACGGAAAATCAAAAAAAAAAAAAAAAAAGAACACACAGCGAGACGGCAGGCGGCAATAGCACGCTCAAGTTGCCTTTAACACGGCCAATCGCGAGGACTATTACCCCAACGGTGCGTGAAAAGCTGACTTGTGCTAAGTGCGGAGATGATGAGGTCATAAATCATACAGGAATTTATGGCTGGTATTTATCAGCCCCTGTTTGTCGGGCCTTACGTTTGCACCTATTGACTGTTACTTATTTTTTTCCAGAAAAGGGATTTTGACTGTACATGACAAGTCTCTTTTTTTATATGGCAGATGAGCTCGAAAGAGAGTTAAAAAGGGTCGTGGCTTATTCGCCACACCCGACCGACTCTTTTTAAAGCATTCATGGTATCAGGAAGCCTATAAGATTTTTTTTTTGCATCAATTTGTATCATATTTTTTTTCCCTAAAATTAGATAAATAAAATGTATTTATTCAATTTTCATCATTATATTAGCTCATGAAAATATATATATATAATAATTATACTTATACATAATAATTATACTTAATTATTAATACATTAAGTATAATAAATAAATCAATTGAAGTTTTTAATGTATAATTAAAAACTTAATTAAAAATTATTTATGAAAAATTAAATACAAAATTAATAAAACAAAAAATTTTACAGATAAATTTTTAAAACATTTCATGAAACGACTGAACACAAATGAACACGTCGCGTACGTTTTTCAACGGGTAGGCCTGGAAGACGATCTCGCCCAGCTTGTCTGTGAAAATCATCTTGGCAAAAATGACAGATCACTTCAGATGGCGCCAGTGCATTGCCTTGAGATGGGCATAGTTTTTGTGGAGAAGATAAAGATTCGGAGGCGAATCTCAGCCGTGACGTAAATTATAAGGGAGAACGCTGGTTCAATAACGGAGGGTCTCTTCTTATTTTCCACTTGGTGAAATACTAACACATTTGCAGGAAAAAAAAAAAAGTCTCACAATCTTCTTTCGCTTGCATTTGCCTGATTCCCTCTTCGCGTACGTGTATGCGTTGCGTCCAAGTCAGTGTGCTCGTCGACTTGTTACGACACCACTGATAAGCACGGTAAACAACCAGGCACAGTTTGCTTCCCTACCACGGCCATGTGATCGAGAAAATAAAAAAACAAAGACTGGAAAAAAAAGGGTGTTCGGGAGGGCCATATTCCACTTGTGTCCATCTTTCTTCATCCACACTCACGCTTGAAGAGCTCAAACCACAACAACGATAACCTTTCGCTGACTGCTTCGTTCCGGGGTCAGAAGTCACGTGCTGCAGTGCCTCCGCTGGCTCAGCAGAGTGACAGTGGGCGTAGTGGCACTGGATGGTATACAGTAGGGGTGGGGTTTTTTTTTTTTTTTTTTTTTTTTAAAGCTACGTCTCCATCATTTTCAATCCCCCCCTGTCTGGCTATGTGCATGTGGATGTTGTTAGGGGGTAATTAACCTTACGGTAACCCGGGAGCAATGACGCCGGTTACTCGAAAAGGAAAACTCCTGGTATTAAAATTTTAAACAACTTCCTCAAATTACCATCTGAGGAAGTTACATCTTTGATTTCAGCGACTCACGTGTCCATAAACAGCAACGCAGGAAGTCGCCATGAGAGATTTTGTGTTTTTAAGCTGCAAGTACAGTCGCTCTTTTAAGTTTGTATTAGCTTAAATAAAAAATATGAAGGTATGTATGTAACTTCAATAACCCGAGTTTTGTGGTTGGTTTCATGCAAAATGGCTGTTCAAGATTTCAGGAGGGTGGTCTTTCTGCTGACATCAGCTCTATAAATAACCACGTCTCCCTCTCAAATAAATCTTGTCCTAATTGGCGAGTCGCGCAACAGCCAGTCAAGCATCCTGAAGTCTCATTATAAACAAAAAACAGAGAGAAGGTTACGCACGTTTTCACTTCGGGAACGACTTTCTCACATGTTGACGTCGTCAAAAAGATTTAACGAGCCCACTCGGATTCACCATCGATCATAGTTTGTGTGAGGTGAGCTTTGTCGGGGTATTTAGGTTAGGCGTCTTCCTGCTGCCGCGGTGTACTTCCGTTATCAACGGCGGTAGTCTAAGCTGGATGTCTGTGTGACGTCTGAGAAAAATCGTTTCGGATCTCCTCAAGGTCGGTCCTAAATAACATTTGAGGACGATAAATGCAATTTATCTCATCGGCAATTTTGCAAAACATCAACAACCAAAAAAAGTCAAAGAGAAGCCTCGCCAATCAGATTTTTCAAAATGGGTGTCGTTTGAAAGGTGGATTAGTGATGAGTGTAAAACAGGTGTAAAACTCAACGCCATTTTGTTTTTGTGGCAGTGGGAGTACGTTGAAATCTTTAATCTTTTTTTTTTCACTGGAGAGGAGTGAGAAAACCAGCGTCTTCACTCTTGGAAAACTGTGGACGTCACTGCACCTGTTGGCATGAAAGCGCAATTGCGGTCTCTTTAGGCGAAAATGGCGATTTTAGTGGCCTTCCAATGCCACAAAAGTAAAATGGTCGTTGAGTTTCTCACCTATTTCACACTCTGCACTTCAACAGCTTTCAAATGAAACCCATTTTGAAATATCCAAATGACAACAATGGAATTGAATTCAAAATGTGCAACATTTGCATTTGCAACTTCAAGATTTCATCCATTTTGGATCAAGTCGGGGATTTTGATGAACTGCCATAAGTCACACATAGGAGAATGTTAAATTCTGTTTTTGAAGCGGGACATTCGTGAAACAACCAGCGTCTTGATCCAAGCAAAAGTGTGGGAAACACTGCCATCTACAGGCGAGAACGGGCAGTTGCTGTGTTTTAAGGTTGAATGCAAAGCTAAATCAAATGGGGAACGACCGTGGAGCTGACTTCACGCCAGACTCCATTGGTGGTTCCAGTTCACGGTCCTGCTATTATTATTATTATTATTATTATTAGTAGTAGTAGTAGTAGTAGTAGTCATAGTATTACATTTGTTTGGTACAGTTAATTCAATTTTGTATTTTCTGCAGTTTGTATTGTGCGCAAATCCACTGTTATCCACAAGATGGCGGCACACGATTGTTTTCCATTGTGTACATTTGAAAGAAGTGGAAGTATTTCAAGGACGGATGTTTAAATTATTGTAAATGCGATCAAAAGATGCTGAGGGAGCATTTTTATTTTTCTAGGTTAGGTTTTTCTATATCATTAATTTCGTTCTGGAGCCAATGGTCCAAGAAAGTAAAAACAGTCATACGCTTTGGTTTTACCCACAGGTGCTTCTATTCAACCGAGCTCCTGTACGAGCCGGTTAAGTAGAAGAGGGTACCTGTGGCTAAAGCCAAATTGGGGAAAGAGTTTTTACTTTCTGTACCTGGATTTTACACCTGTCAATGTAACTCCCATGATAGAGGAGGGAATACTGGACAAAACAGTCCCAACCTTTTTTTGGACTGAAGATCTGTTTTTCAAGCAGCCACTCTTCCACTGCGGTGAGGCAAGCCTCCACTCACAAAATTGAAGTCAAACCATCCGGCGTTGGCCACCTTCAAAATAAAAGCTCACCAACTAAAGCATGCACGTCAGTGGTTTGGATTTAACGTGTTATGGTGCTATTCTGAGACAGTTTTCATTTTCCCTGGGTGAACTCATCGTTACACGACCCCTGAGAAGTTATTTTATACAATTATTTTAAATCCAAACCAATGGCGTGCATGAATTAGTTGGAAAGCTTTTATTTCGAAGGTGGCCAACACCGCTCAAAGGGGGCAGATTACCGTAATGCACACGATTAAAAATCGCTGTGGCGGCTACCTTGACTTCAACTTTGTGAGCGGAGGCTGGCCTGACCGCAGTAACCTACTGGACGTGCACACATGTATACATACACACGCATGCCCCGATGAGCAACAACTACAACGGACGCGAACATGAACGAAACAAGAAAAATAAACTGGATGCAAGACCAGACTGAGTTTGTAAAAAGGAAATCACTGCATACCTTAGCGTGAGACCTGACAGGAAGGCAGGGACGAACTTTTGTAGCGTGGCAAGTGCAGAAACATCACTATCGTTGATTCCAGATTCCCATTTTCTTTACAATGCCATCGGTGAATTGCAGATCAAACAAACTATCTCAACAGCTCTGATCGCTAGCTGCAATTGGAGACAGCTGTCCGCTAAAAACTTCCTGTGATGCAGGTCAGGGGCCACCGTAGGTTAAAGGTGACCTGTTTATTTATTCATTTTAATACTTGCAGGTGGACCTGAAATTGATAGGATACTTAGGGTGCAGTTATACTAAAACCAAATTATATCATAGAAAAAAAAATTCTAATCATAAAAAGACACAAATCTTTTAGTTTTTCCCCCATTTCTCCCGAAGCCCCTCGTAGTTGACTTGGGACCACTCCGCGAACTACCGGTCGACTATGACTTAGTAGTTGGGCACTCCTGCTATCCAGCTACATGAAACATCTACTGAAAGCACATTAATTACTTTATTTTTGTCGTTGTTGAGTGTTCAAAGGCGACACAATGGGTGCAGGGGGACGGTCTTTATTGCCCAAAATATTCACCTGAGAAAGAAACAACACAAGTGTCATCCGCTGGCGTTAGACACACTGATGCAAAAAAACAAAAACAAACAAACAAACAAACAAAAAAAAGAAGACAGTGCATAGTTAAACCGTCAAATCGAGAACATTTTGATTAAGTCTTAAATTTAGTGGCAAGGGGACTACAACTCTAGTATAAGGCCTTCATTTAACAGCAGAATATTTTGCCAAGAGTCTCCACACAAAACAGGCCAGCTGACTCCAACGTTCAAATACGTCATGGCGACGAGGGGGGAAAAGGAGAGCACGCGTTTACGTCCGAACATAGAAGGGACAGTTTCTGTTTGACAGAGAAGCAGGAATTTAGTAGGAAATCATACATGCGCAAAAACAATAATCCTTTTACAAACTGGACTGCAAAAAAAAAAGAAAAAAAAGCACCAAATTTCAAAGATGTTTTTTTGCAAGTCATGTAAATGTTTTTTTTGTGTTCTAAAAATTGCAAAGATATTTTTTCTCCAACAAAATCCTACTAAATTCCTGCAAGAATGAGGTTTTTTTTTTTTATGTTATGGTGACCATTTTAGTTTTTGTTATAGAGTTATAGATACTGTACTGTATGTATGTTTAGAACACAGAAACTTTTATAAAGTCCGCAGAAGGCCATGGTAAGTTTATGAGTAAAACAAAAGAATATATTTATATATGACAAACATTTGCAAATTTCTTTTTGGGGGCTTTTTTTCTTTTTAATGAGGTGATTCATCTCTGCCATTTTGTTTGTCGACTTGCCCACAAGTTGCATTTGAAATACACTTCGCTTGAGCACAGTTTCTTTCCCTGAAATGTCCTCGAGGCCCCGTTACGTACGTCGCTCTGCCGCTCTCGATTTTCGAATCACTTGTTTTGGCGAGACTTTCGACGTTCTCCTTGCGCGAGGAACTCGAAATGCATCCGAGGAGGCTTCCCGAAGGAGGACTTCATCCACGAGGGGCGTTCGCCTCATCCCGCGTGTTTTTTGTCCATTTTGCGGGTAGTCACATGATCGCGGTCCCCAACCCGTTTTCCAACACGGACCGGTTCATACTAGTACCACGCGACTTGAAAAACTCCTAAGGTGGGACATATCGTGGAGTGCCCCTCAAGTCTTATTCATTACAAGTTGTTTTGTTTTTGTTTTTTTTCACGCATCTGACGCTCTCTTGTCGCTCAAATTCCGGCTTGGAACACAAAGCCCCTAATAAATAAATAAATAAATACAAATCAAGAAAGCGACGGCTCCTAACTTTTAAAAAAAAAAAACGGTAAGGCAGGGCACTTGTAAGCCAAGGTACTGATGGATTTTCAAAGCGGAAGCTTCTGCGGTCTTGAGGGTGCACGAGCGCCCGCCGGCGTTCAGGCTTTGGCCTCCAGTAGCTCCAGGAAAAGTTTGTGCATGGGCACGCGACCATCCCGCTTGATGCCGCAGAAGTGCTGCACGGCTCGGGCGGCCGTCTGCCGCAGCAGAGGAAGGCTCATGATCAGCTTGCCGGCCCGCCGAGGGTCCTGCGCGTGGCGGGCCGCCTCGTAGTCCTGCAAGGCCCCCTGGAGGACGTCCTGGAGGTGCTGGACCGCCTCCGAGTCTTCGTGGGGTGGGGGGGGGGGGGACAAAATGGAGGAAAATTCACAAAAGATGTTTGGTACAAACAACATGTGACGGTATTTACAGTAAAATGCTAAAAGAGACAATGATGGAAGGTAATCCCCCCCCCACCCCCCAACATTTTAGCTAATGGTGGGGCAAAGTGAGGAGTGCCCCTAAAATCTCACTGCACTGCATCCTGTAATTATTTTTCAAACATATTTTGTTGCAATCCAACAAAATATAATGATGTTGAAATTTGTCGTTTTACGGGCTTACTGTGGTTGACGTGACGCTTTCATTTTAGTGCGAGGTACACAGCTGAGTCTCCAGTGGGGCACAAAATGGTGTGCCCCATCATCGACAGAAAACAACTCATAAATCACGTCAATGGTCATCAGAATGATCCAAGCGATCATGGGGCACATCCCCTTCTTGCCCCGAATGCAAAGTTCCCGTCGGATTACCTGAGTTGACGAGCGCGATGGCTTTGAGGAGCACGAACTCTTCCCTGTCCAGACTGACACTTTTGTACTTCTTGACCAGCTGCAAGATGGCGTTGTTGAGGTCCAGCAGGCCGGCCATCTTGGACTGGTCGTGGTCCATCACATAGTCCTCGGCGTACGCCAGCCTTTCGTCCAGCGCCAGCGAGCGGAAGACCACGCGCAGGATCAGGATCTCCATCCAGCCGCTCTGCAGGAGACTCATCTGATCGGCAAGCGACAGCGACGGGAAGCCTGTCGGCATACGTCCCGGATCCGTCAGTTCGCGTTCGAATTCCAAATCGCGGATCAACTTGCGGCCGACTGTTGGCCCCGCACGAAAACGAGTTGCGCGACATCCGACCACGTCCCTCCGTGTGGAAAACGAAGATTTGGCTCGCCGCACACAGCAAAACATCGACCGAGGGATGACTGAGGACACGCCCACTTTTACTGAGAATTACACACATGAGGACTATTAAATCCTACTGGGGACACACGAGCGCAAACACACAAAGTGTAACAAAAGAGGCCATTTTAAAGAGCGAGGGGTGCGCCGCGGTGGGGGAGTGCGCATTTAATAGCGTCAGTGACGTTTATTTGGATACACTGCACCTTCCTGCCTCTGATTCATTGCCCGTGTGGGTTAACAAGCACATATGGATCCCCATCATCCAACTGAGTGACATGACAACGAATGAAGTGATAGTTAACCTTTTCAGGTTACACGGTGGATGTAAGGGTTAAGCTAAACCAGGAAGCGAGTGCGCTCACCCGCTGCTGCTGTTTCGTCAGCGCCACAGGTAAGTGCTCCTCAAATCCAATTTATTATTATCGGCGTTAACTTGAGCACGTGCTTTAGCCTAGCGCACACCTTAGCTTAGCACAGCTCCTGGCAGGGGCAAAAGCACAGAACAAGTGACTGAAATCTTATGGTGGGGTAAACAGAGGTCTACCCGGATATTTTCTGCCGGGGCAAGCAGAGAAGTACAACTAACGCGCAAGTCAAACAAGAGTGTGCTGATTAGTGCTTGTTAGCGTCGAGTGTATCATCATGGTTGTCGTGGTCACGGTCACACAGTCATGCAAGAGCCAGCTCCAAAAGACCAAATATGAGAGCGGCTTTTTAGCCCAGCGGCCGAATGAACCCTCCGCGCCGCTTTGGCTTCCATCAGCGTCCACGTTGCCGGCAGCTGAGGAGGCGGCCCGGATGTGGTCACCTTCCTCCAGGGGCCGGCAACTCAGATGGCTCGGACCGGGCCTCCGTCACTCAGCCCCCCCCAAACGACATGACAGCGCCATTACGCTGACAAAAGGAGACTTTTGCATTCGTATTGTTATTTAATTAGCAGTTTTGTGTGTCTCATCGATGTATCATTTGTATTCAGGCACATTTTTTTTTTTTTTAAACCAAAGAGGGTTTTGTCAGGATACGACGTGTCCCTTTTTAACCCTGAAAGATTTTTACATGATTGGACGCAATATGTTTATTCTTAACGATGAATTCCTAGATGGCAGTTTGCTTTCTAAGGACTGCCAATGTGCTCTTAAGCAACGCAACGGGCCGGCAACTGTTCTGACCTACGGCTTCCACCATCACACGGAATAAAATATCAATAATGTAACTGAATAAACGCTACAATTAATGGCATTGTCGACTTTTGGCTTTCCCCATCAGAAATTGATCTTGAAAAAAAAAAATACAATTGCAATCACAATATATGAATGTAATTCTTTTGGAATAGAAAAACAATAATAGGGTAGTTGATTGAGCACCCCGAACTCTGCCTGGCAACAAGGAGCCAATCATATTTGAAGAGAAAGCTACACAATTTAACTTTGTCGCTCCTCCGCTCGCCGGATCTGAAAGAGACAGACGACGACGGCGGCGGCGGCCCTGGGGAAGGGAAAACTCCTCTTCCAATACTCAGAAACACGCAAGGACAAGACCATGTCTGTGCTGGAACGCGCGCAGGCACAGGTGCACGCACGCATGCACATGCGCGCTAATGCTTTGTTTGTATTTGTCAGCAATTCAAAGACAAAACAAGACGTAAAAAAGAGGCGGGTGCTTCCATGATGATGTTGATAACATGGACAATAAAAAAAATGGCCTTTTTTTTTAAACCATGTTTTTCATGTGTTCTTCACTGCCCCCTTTTAAATAAAGTCGTAAAGTGCTAGTTTCCCTTTTAAAACAAAATTCGGTGAAGCACTGAATTGGCGGAGAAGCCGGCGGGAGTGTTCCCAAGTCGATTAAAACTTCCAGGTGGCTTGCGGGTCATCGGGTGAATTTTATTAGGAACACGCACACACGCATGTGGCGGTGTGTCCTTTCGAGCACAACAACCGTGGTGATCTGCTTAGCGGGATAAGGAGTGCATACCTGGGATGTGTTTGGCCCAGCCGATGTTGACTACCAGCTCGCGGTCGGCCAGGTCGCACAGCGTGGTCAGCGCCTTGATGTCGCTGTCGGGCACCGTCGGGTCGGCCATGGCCAGGATGGCCTCGGGTTCGGCCAGCAGGAGCAGTGACACCACTTGGTTATCGCCGGCTGGAACGCGAGCAAAACACATCATAATTAGGGGTGTTCCATACCAGTGCATGTATTCACTCTCTTGATGCACTGAGGAAGGCTTGAAGTGATTGTGAGCGCGGATGACATGTTCGTCTCCGTGTGCCCTGCGATTGGCTGGCAACCGGTTCAGGGTGTCCCCCCGCCTACTACCCGAAGACAGCTGGGATAGACTCCAGCACGCCCCGTGACCCTCGTGAGGTTAAGCGGATGAGAAAATGGAAGGATGGATTTTCAACTTTTGATCTGGAAGCCAAATGTCTCCAGAGCACAAAAAAAAAAAAAAAAATCAAAGGACTTGATTGAAACGTCGTTCCAATACTTTCGGAAAGGAGTATATTCCCGAAATGCACTTACGCGCTTTCTTGTGCGGCAGGACACCGTGCAGGTGGCGATAGGAGCAGTCGCCGTCGTCGGCGTCCATTCGCCGCTTGTACTTCTGCCGCCCGCCTCGAACGCGATCCAGACGCACACCTGTGAGGCCACGCCCCCCCCCAAAAAAAAAAGCAAAACGTTGTCACCACAGCTCACTTCAGCGAACGTCGAAATTGGAAAACTGATTTCTCATATCCAAGTGTTTTGTCGTCATCTTATGTGTGGTCCAGATGGTAGGATTAGAAGTTCAAGAAATGGATTGGCAGCCCTTTGACCCTTGCCACATGTCACGGTAGGGGAAGGAAATACTAATTGCGGATTAGCCCGGGCACTTGGCAGGTGCCAGTCCAGGGTCACAAGACACTGTGTGGGTGCGTCAGATGTGACAAAAGTTCTCGCAGTAGTCTGTTGCTGAATGAAAAACCCTGTAAAGTAAATTGAGAGATTTGTGTTTAGACATGAGGGAGTGAGAACTATGTCGGACTCAGATGTGGAGCTCTAGTTTACAAAATGTCACTTTTCTGGATTATTTTGGCCGTTGCGAAAACAGGGCCATGTGACACACTTGGACGTCCAGCATGAGTATGCAAAGTGGAGTTAGCTAGCCGACACTCTGAAAATGCATCTTCCCTTCTGATCGCCAGCAACGAGCGCCTCGTTGCTGGCTATGCATGCAAACACAGTGAAAAAGGCACAAAAGCAAAGATGGGGATGATTTTGTTGTTTTTAAGTCTGCCTTGACAGTCGGCATGTCGATCGCGGCTTCGGGCTGGTGTGACCACTTTAGAGCGCCTCGTTGTCAAATTTGTTCTTGACCAATTCAAGCCTCACATTCTACACCTCGATGTTTGTATTAATAGCGCTGCATTTTTTTTTTTTTTTGTTTGGCATCAGCTGCTCAGCAGCCCAAGAAAATTCCCTCAGAAATTTACATTCTCTCGTTTGTTGCGCTTTCTGTATTTTTAGGGTGGGAAGCACGCCCGCATCCGATGACTGGCGCCATGTGTACATTTGTCGCCTAACGTGAGAAATGCGGGATTGTTTGGAGTAAAGACATGTAGGAGAGCCGAGGCGAGGCGAGGCGGGAGTCGGCGAGGTGGCCGGGGCCAGTTTTCCGGCGCCACGATCGCGGGACGCCGATGATCACGGCCGCCCGAAGCCCCCCCTTCCCTGCACCGAGACCCTCGAAAGCAGTGATGAAAGGGTCCCGAAATAGATCAAGAGACGCCAGAGTGCCTTTATGACCGTTTGTTATCCACACAAACTATTCTTGGCCTCGCTTCCTGTCAGCACATTCCAATGTTAAAGTTACACTTGTTATTCGCACGCACCAGTGGTACGTTTCATTATCGCACCTCGTGGATTTTGCAATTATCCGTACTTTGAGTTTTTATTCTTCCAGATGACTTTTTTTATTTTTTTTACTCCCTTCAGTTGAAGACATATCTATGTTTTACATTGCTTACTTTGAAAATGAGTTGAATTTTTTTTTTTTTTTAGCCCTGCGCAGATGACGACAACATTTTTAAAAAATGATCAACCCCCGTTGAGATTTTGATGGGTTCATTGGCCTTACGAGACAAAAATAAATCGGGGCCAGCAGCGGCATAGACGAACGTGAACCGGGGAGCATGAAAGTCCCACTGAAGGGGAAAATAAAAATATCTTGTAAAGTTGAGCCACCACACAGAAAAGTGTGATTCACAAGCCTGCCAAATTGAAACGATTAAAAAGAGAAAAAAAAAAAAAAAGACAAATATCAGGCACCGTCAACTGTCAATCAAATTGCACTGCTGATGCAAATGAAGGCACTCATATATTCATATATAGTGGAAAGGCAACGGATGTTATCTGTTGCTGTTTGAAATAAATCAGGAAAAGTGAAATGTTAAGAAACG
This sequence comes from Hippocampus comes, assembly GCF_001891065.2. Taxonomy (NCBI): domain Eukaryota; kingdom Metazoa; phylum Chordata; class Actinopteri; order Syngnathiformes; family Syngnathidae; genus Hippocampus; species Hippocampus comes. The sequence continues at coordinate 1,230,387 of NW_017805282.1, read as the reverse complement.
GTTGAACTCCATAACTGAGTACAACAAAAAAGTGTTTTTGCACATATCAAGAAACAAATCTCCGAATTCACTTCACAGAGTCTTTATGTTGACCTGGTGGAATTTTGACAATAACAACCAACAATATGACAACATTCGAAAAGAACAAAGCCGGTTTCGTGTGGTTGTCTTTTTTTTCTTTTTAATAGGCGCACATCTCCTGCGACCGAGTGTGGCCCAATTAAAGCTGTCTGGGCCTTTATTGCGGCCTCTCCAGGGGCGGCGGGCATTACGAGGCGCACTGAAGCGCGTTACGAGCACCGGCTCGCCTTCCGCAGAGCTCCAGGAATCCCACGAGGCATCTGGAGGAATTTACGAGAGCGGGTAAGGGGAGGGACTGAGGGAGGGGGGATGCTGAGATGCCACTGATGCTCAGAGCCTTAAAAAAAAAAGATAATGAAGACAAAGGTGTGCGTTTCAATGTCAGCTTGGACAAATACCAAGTATAGTGTCGTGTAAATCTCTTCAAGTCATCAACAGCTGCAAAGAGTGAAGAATATTGGGCATACACTGATACCTTTACTTACGAACGTCTCTTCATACGAAATTTTCAAGTTACGAAACGCCTCAACAGGAAAATATTGCCTCTTGTTACGAAAGAAATTTCAAGATACGAAAGGTAAAAATACAGTATGGCTGCTATTCGCAGCTCCGATTTTCATGAACGCAACGTACTTATAGCTGCTCTGCCATTGGCTGTTACCTAGAATCTTCCTGGCGTCCCATTGGATAAGAGGGACCTCTACCGGATGTGTCAAAGTGTGTAGAAATAGATATGCGTCGATGCAACGTTCTCATCATTCGCCTCTCGGGCCAAGACGTGTTCAAATAGTTTTACGTAAATTTGAATCACCCAGAAAAAGTGTTGAGCAGTCAGGCGATCGCTCACTATGCTGATGCTTGCCTTGGACATTTCCGAAGGATTGTTAAAAGCCGACAAAAGCAAACATCCTCGCATCACTTCTTTACAAAACGCCAGGCAAAAGAGATGCAGTTAAAAGTTAAATGACCATTATTTTTATACTTTACTCTTTTCTTTCTTTTTTTACATTATGCACAACTCTCATTGCACAATAATCTAAGTGCAGCATGTATTTGCTACATATTTTGATGCATTTTTATGCTTTAGAAAACATTTATATCTGAATTTTGGGGGTTGCTTGGAACGGATTAGGGCATTTACATGGAAAACGCGTCTCTACTTACAAAATTTTCGAGTTAAGAAATTTCTCCAGAACCAACTAATTTCGTAAGTAGAGGTACCACTGTATTATATTCTGCATCCCAAACATTGCATTTTGACACAGAAAATTTGGTGCGAAAACGACAAATTTTTATCCACTCGCTGTCGACTGAAAATGACATCACAGTGCCCGGCAGCCTCAGGTAACCAGCGTCGATTGATTTCTGGTTTTAGCGGTTTCTCCACTGGGCTATTATTTCACCTGCGTCCAGCCAGAATTCACCTATTCGCTGTCAGACACGCATGTGTGCGGACCTTCGTCACCATTAAATGCGACCTTAACCCTCTGCCAGCCGTCTCCTCTTTGCTTTTGTATCTTCCTCTAGAGTTTCTTTGGTGATCTTAAAAAAAATTGACCCCCCATCCCCCCCCCAAAAAAATCAAATCACACCTTTCGTCCTAAAAATGCTTGATTTGGACCACACATTTTGTCAAAATTAGTTCAATGTGAAAATTTCGTCGTATGCTCACAAAAATGCTACTTGTTTTCATTCGGATGTAACGTTTTGTCACAAAAAGAAATTTGTTCTGACAGTGCAACATTTTGACAGCAAAACACAACACGTCATAGGAGTGCTTGATTCAGTTTACCAAACCATGATATTTTGTTCAAATAAAAATGCTCAACTTGGTCTTTTGTCATCATCATGCAAAAACGTTTTAGACAAGATGCAACATTTTGTCGCTAAAATCCTTTTTTTGAAGCAAGAGTCCAAAAAAACGTGAAAACTTTTGATAGCAATGATAGCCTTGTCACAAAAATGCAATGTTCGCTCATAAAAATGCTTTACTTTTTCACAACAATCCTCTATTTTGTCATTAAAACGCTCAATGCGGTCACACAACACTTTTTTCTTATGGTAATGCTATATTGAGAGAATCCTAAAAAAAAAAACTCGAACTGCTCACAAAAAAATGTTATTAGGATGCTATAGTTAATGATAAAAATGGTACACAAGAGCACTATTTTGCAACACACACACACACACACACACACACACACACACACACACACACACACAAAGCTTTTATGTGCTCGAGCCTGCTTTTCTTTCTTTCATTTGGTCCCCCGCTTCGAGTGTGTGCGTGCGTATGAGCGGTCATCGCTCATGTTTTCCTTTTTGAGTCACTTCTAAATCGGGACAACAATATGTCAGCGGACAAGCGCACACACAAGAGCACCTGACCACTGGTTCGTCTATACACACACACACACACACACACACACACACACACACACACACACAAACACACACACACACACACACACACACAGCGCAATGTACACATCGCACAAATCTTGGCACCCACAAACAAAAAAATACAAATGGAGTGGGAACCTTGACTTATGAGGTGAATGCGTTGCATGACCAAACTCCTAACTCAATACACGGTAATCCCGCCTCCATCACGGTTTTGTGGTTCCGCTATTCCACAGATTCATTTGGAAAAGAAAAAAAAAAAAAAACGGGATTTGTTTAAACACAAAAAGGGCTCTCTGTTACACTGCGTGTATACTATTTTTGTTGTCTCCATTGCGCTTTTTCTCTCAATGTTTTTATATGTGTGTTTGGATTGTCTTCAAAGTGTGTTCAAAAGCGGATGACACTTATTGCATTGGTGGTCTGGAGTGGGGCAAGGGGCAATTACTGCATTACTGACAAAATCTTGCCCCCCCCCAAAAAATGCCGGACTTATGGCACATCCATTTTTGGTTGTTGGGTGTTTTCAGGGCTCACCTTCCCTCAGCATGCCGACGGCCAGACACTTGACGAACCGACACGCCTGGCACGACTTCCTCCTCCGCTTGGTGATTTCACATTGGTTGGAGCCGGGGCAACTGTACTCGATGTTGCCTGAGCCACAAAAAAAAAAAACCACGCAGTCGCTCCTCACTATTGACGTTTTGACTGTGCCGTCAGACAGCAGCTTTTCGCAAGAGCTTCAAGCAAGAAGTGGCGGACGTGGACAGCGGAAGCTGCCGGCTGACTCGATTCGCTTATTTAGCCTCAAACAAACGCTCGCAAAACTGGTATGCGGCAGGCACAGGTGCGAGCGCACACCGACCATAAACACCCACCGCTAACTTGAAGTATTACAAATTTGAGGGTAATCTTTTCCAATTGCCGGTTTTCGAAGCGCTCACCCTGGATGGTCCTCTTGAAGAAGGCCTTGCAGGCCTCGCACGAGGCGACGCCGTAGTGGTAGCCCGACGCCACATCGCCACACACCAGACACAGGCGCTTAGCCACGGAGCCCAGCAGGAATTCGCATTTCACTTGGGCCTCGTCCTCCACCAACCGCCTAAACAGCCGCACACACGCCGAATGATAGCACCGCTGCTCACAAACGTTTCAACCATAAAACAATAAAACCAACAAAAAAATGAACAGTTCTCTTTGCCACTTTTGAGTACTGGATCTGGTGGGTCTCTGCCCCACCTTGGCATAAATGCAACCAAAACTGATTTGGATTTCTGTGCTTTTGTTTTTTTTTTTCTTTTAATACCTGGCAAAGATAAAAAAATGTGAGTTTGCGTTACTATTAATACAAATGAACACAAGGGAAAAAAAAATCACAAGCTTTGGCCACAAAAACCCAAATCTATTGTCGAATCACTGCTGCCCTGATGCGCGGGTGTACCTAATACTGTGACCAAACCAAAGAAAGACACCTGATTGGCCCTCCGCTGTGGGCGGAGCCCAACTCATTGCCGTGACCGTGGCCCTTGGTCGGGGGCCCGAAGCTGGAGTTGGTGTCCGAGGACGAGCTGGCGGGGCTGGGCTGGGGCGGGCTGGCGTCTCCCTGCGAGCTGCTGGGGCTGGACGGCTCGCGCTTGATGGACGAGGGACACGGGGGGTCCGGACCCCTCACCGACATCCTGCCCGCGTGTCTGCAAGAGGACAATCATTAACCTGGGCCACGATACCAGTATGCAACATCACTACTCAAGTACACTGGAACCTCTGTTTCTTTTGGATTTTTTTTTTTTTCAGTTATTCATTTCTTGGGACCGATGCGTGTTGGTCTGAATCATTTCATACTGTGAGTTGCATGTAAAGGGTTCAATGGACTCATACTCCACAACACAAACTTTAATTCCCAACTCAAAGCAACGAGCCGCCCTGTCTGCTCGGCAACACTCGGGCAAACGTCTGCATAAAATAAAAATGCTTCGAAATATAAGCATGCGGAATAGAAGAATAACAGTTTCAGCACACGTTCTTATTTAACAGTCACGCTCAATGAAGAAGCGTAATATCGCTTTGGGTGCAATTGCTCTACAAGCCAGCATAAAGTGTGGCGATATTGGTCCTGCTTTTATTTTGGAGGCCTGACTGTTGACAGGATGTCTTACACTACTTCAACGCTTTTTTAAAAAATTATTATTATTTTTTTTTACTTCGGCCAAAATTGCAAGTGCTATTTGGTAATGGCAAGAAACACGATAGAATCCAAGAAAATGTCTCCCCTCTGCGCTGTAGATGCAATAAAATGTCTTTCGATAAGGTTAAAAAGGATTTTAAATGTTCTTTCTTTCACTTCATTTGTCATTTCAGACTGCTTTGTAGGGTGACTATTATGCATGTTCTTTGGATCTTTGGATGTCTGAGGCATTGTAATTAATTCTTATGGGAAATATTCTTTTGGATTTTGTACAATTTGCATTTCGTCTGACTTTTTGGAACCAATTAATCACAAAAACGGAGGTTCCGGTGTAGTCGGCGAACATTCATTCGTGCATTCATCCATCCAAGCGGCAGTTTGGGATTGGCCACATTATGCAAACATGGCGGCGAACCACAACACTGCTTTGCTTTCAAAGAGGGGAAATGCCCAAGCAAATGCAGGGAAATACTTTAGGGCTTGATCTGCACTCGGGACAATGCCGCAATCCAATAACATCCAACATGTAAACTTCTTTCAAAATACCAAAACAATTGTTATATATAGCGAGTACCTAAGTTGTGAACTAAAAGCGTGCTAGCTGGCAGAATGTGCCCCTCTCAAAAACACATTCACACACGCTATGTGGCGTCAGACCTTCACGTGTGGGAGTCAAAATAAGAAGCAATGGCACTCACGTGATTGGGAATACGGTGAAGAACATGCGTGCGCACGCACACACACACGCACACACAAACACACAGCCAGTCGCAGTAAAAAGCATGTGTCTTCATAAACACCCTGACACATTTCAGCATGCAACTGTTTGTCATCAGGCCCACTCGGGGAGTCGGGGGGGAATTCTCGACTGAATGTCACTCACATGAACACACACATGCACACACGTCAATCTGCTTCCTGCCATGTAAATCTCAGCCTCACGGGCCACAAGTTATTTGCTTGGTAAAAGGCTCTGGTTACTCAGTGAACCGCCGCCACGCGTTCGCCGACGCGGCGCCGCCACAAAACCGCAAGCACGCAGGCACGCGCAGAATTTATTTATTTTTTTCCCAATGTTGTCAGTATGGGTCGTCGTGTGCAGAATTTTGAGGGGAGAAAAAAAATATTTGCCTTGGCAGAAGTATACATTTTTCAATCTCAAAATGCGGAACGAGTATCACTGGTAGTACAAGGGCTCCCTCTAGTGGAAGACAAAAGCATCACTGAATTAAATACTAAGACATTCACAACCTATAAAACACTGAATTGGAATGAAGCTTGTCGCTATCCGGGCAACCTGTTGGCCTTTTTATTCCCCAAACCAGAACAATATTTTATTTTTACTTTTCAAGCACAGTAGATTTTGTTTAAGAGCAGTTCAGTTGTATTTAACTTTTGAGCGCAGTACGCCAACCCGTGTTCAGGTCCAAACTGTTTTTTTTCCAACACTGAGACCTGAAATGTATCTTTTATTTTTACTTTTCAAGCACAGTAGATTTTGTTGAACAGCGGTTCAGTTGGATTTAACTTTTGAGCGCAGTGCCCCAACCCGTGTTAAGGTCCAAACTGTTTTTTTTTCCAACACTTAGACCTGAAATGTATTTTGAAGTAATAAAATTGGGCACGTTCAAGTTTAAGTTTGAATACAGTGCATTTCCATCTCGCGGTATTCCATCGCTCATCCTTTTCCAATCCACTTTGGGACTATAAATAAACAATACAGCGCAGAGCTTTCAAAGGACTTGCGGTAACCTTGACGATCCATCACGGGAGTCCATATTGGCTTGTCAAGCACGGAGTGACATATACGCGCAGCCATAGACGCCCCACTCGTCATTAGAATGCCCGACCATTTAGCTCGGCTAATGAAATGGCATTAAGAGATCATGTGATCATCACCATAAAAGCCCATCAAAAGATGACGCGGGCGGGCCGGCGGACGTAAATCAAAGGTAGCGCACTTCAGGCCACGCCGGGACTCCTTTTTTTTTTTTATTGTGCCTGAAATGAGGAAGAAAGCCAGTCGCCGGTCATTAACTCAGACGTGCGACCGGGAGACGCTCATATATACATGGGAGGTCATGTCAGGTTGTCCCTGCCCGTTTTCAATTCCATTTTTCCAATGTCAACAACAATCAGCCAACCTGTACGTCATGTGAACGTCTTCCGAATGCTTTGGAAATTCTTGTACTTTTGCTGCGAGCAATTTCTCCCCAAAAGGATTATGCAACAGCTGAAAGAAAAAAAGCTTAGCATCTGCAATCATTGTTGGGGAATAAAAGCATGGAGGGACACATTTGGTGGTTTTACCATGGTTGGACTGGAACATTTTGCGTTTCACCAGGATCGCATGGTTTCTATAAGAAGTCATGTAGAATGGATTAGAACCACAATAGAACTTTGCCATTATTTATTAGTTTTAATTATTAATAAAACTCTTATTTTACGATTTTGGTTTTTACTGAACAGTGTCTAAAATGTTCCTTTTTTTCTTAGACTAAATGTTATTTATATTTAAATAAAAAATAATTGTAAACAATTTCAATCAAAATAATGTCAAATTAAATTGTTTTCTAAATTTAGTCAAATAAAATACATTCAGGCCATTAAATATATGAGTATATACATGTCAATAATATTTAACTTTTTGTCCACAAAATATTTGACATTTTTTTGTATGAGTCCAAGCCTTCCACCAAACAATCAGAATTTAGTTGGGAGAAAAAAAAACAACCACATTATGGCCATACATTTTCTATTTTTATTCTGATGATGATTTTGTGTTTTTAAATAGAAATGGATTTTTATTCGTAGAAACAATTGTTCATTCAAAAGAACCCCTTCCAAAAAAAAAAAAAAGCAAAACAAACAAACCAAAACGTGAGCGCTGCTCATAACATCCCTTATGTGGGAGTCGTTTCCCACCAAACTGGTTCTACTCATTCACCATCACCAGCAACAAACAAGCCAGCTGCGTAACTGTAACCATTGCAACTATTACCATCGCAAACAAACCTCCACATCAGGTCGGAAAACAATTCCTTTGCTTAGCTTCCACCACAGGACAAAGAGAGAAACACAAACTAACACTTGGTTGAAGAAGCATCTTCCAGCCTTAGGAATGCAACTTGATTGCAACCTGAAATAAATAAGGGTGGTGTTCCACAGGGCTCCATACAAGGTACAGAGCTTTTTAGAATGCACTCCACATCAATGTCACTGTTTTCCAGTAGAACACTAGTGGTGTGTTCCAGAAGTCTTGAGGAGAGGTTCACTACAAATAAAACCAGGAAAAAAAACTAGAAACGGTAGATGGAGAGTCGTTGGTTTACGATGATGCCCGCCGACAAGATTTCAAGAATAGAAATGAGCAGTGACTGTGTTTAATTTGATTGTGTTTTTCCACACTGATATTTGCTGTAATTATGATATACTGCGTTGGCGTAAGTTAGTGATTTGCGTTGACAAATTTCGGTTATGTCACTGGCGGAGGAACAGAACTCCGTCGAAAACCAATGAACTTTTAATTGTGCCATTTGGTTTAGTGGACTTTAGAAGATTGTGATTGTCAATCAGTCTGAATTTCTAGCTTGCCTAATATGACAAAACGGTAATTCTCACTATAGGAAGAGCAACGACAATCATATTCCGGGATGGGTACATTTTCCTAAAATGTGGTTCTTAAAATGTATTCATTCAATTTTTTCTCAAGCTTTTTTTAAAAAGGACAGACTAAATTAATAAAAATAGCTAATTTAAAAATTCATCATCAACAATTTTACATATTGCTGGTATCGCATAGAAATCTCAAATGTCACTATTTTGTACATTTCATATTTTGTCACAGGTCTATATTATTGGTCAGTCCACATGTGAGGGTGTTATTTTTTTTTTTTGCAAATGGTTGAACAAAAATGCCGTTTTAGGGTCTCCTGAAAAGTGCTGATTTTGAAGGTAACAGGATTCTGCCCAGAAAACAGCAAAAAAGGAAATAATTATTTCAACCTAAATTGAGTAGAAATTAAACAACTAATAACAAGAATGAATTCATATTTTATTGTTCAAATAATTGGAGACATTTGAACTTTTTTTGGGAGGGTGAGGAGAAAAACTTTGCCCACCCCTGTTCGAACTTGTTTTGCGGTTCGCAAGAGAAAATGCAGTCCAGTTTCAGAAAGAAGGAGTGGCTACCCAAGACAACCTTGATGGCGCGTACTCACTGTGCGTCGGGGTGGTACGTGAAGCACTCGGGGAGGTAGAGGTCGACTAAATCCATGTGGGCTTATGCCACCATGCTCCCAGGGGGGGTCAGGAAAAAGCTTTTTAGTTGGGGTCCGGACCAAGCGACAACCGTCCTATCAATCTTCGGGCTCCCCCGTTGTTGTGACTCCAGCGGCCGAGTGACAATGGTGCCTGAGCAAAGACGGACCTTGTCAAGGTCCGGCCGCACCATTTGAAAGGGCCACCCCTCCCCTCTGCGCTGCGCGTAGCCGGCGCGCCATTGGCTCTCGGCTTGGCCAATGGCAGCCGGCAGGTGGATCAAGTCGGAGAGGAGGAGGAAGAACAGGAGGATGTCATCATGTGGTAAGGATGACTTCACATGGGGAGCATTTCTCAGGTATTACTTTCTAGTGATTAAAAAATAAAACGACAGAGAAGCACGCCGATGCACCATATCGAGAGAACAGATTTTTGGAACTTGTTGACTGCTAGCAGTTTGCAAAAGCGGAGTTTTAATGATTCAAATTTCTTTTTTTTTTTTAATGCATCGTCATTGAACTTTCAAGACCCACACAATATTGTGTTCTCTGACAAAATAAGTACCAAAAGGAAGTCGCCTCTTTCACCGGAGGAAAAATAAGGTTGCTTCTCGCTTTAGTACACAATCACCAGTAGAACATAGGTTTCACCAAAAATTGACAAAATTAGTCTTTTTGTGAACAGAAACAGAACCCAGACTTTGCTTTTGCAACACCAAATAAAAAACAAAAACATTAGAAAGGCCTTTTGATGGTAAATTGAAAATTTGCAGATATCCAACTCAGAAACACATTGACATTAGGTTTTTTTTTTTTTTTAACATAAGATAAGAATACCTTTATTAGTCTCGCAATGGAGAAATTCCCAATTCACAGCAGCAAAGTTATGAAAGGAAGTATAGGAACAAAATAGAGGAGCTGCTGGAAAGGCAGCCACTCTCGCGGCGCCATCTTGAAGTCAACATGACATGGCATTCACTTTTCACGCCATGAATTTTCTCATGAGCGCAACACACACTTTCTACTGCAACACACACAGTACTATTTATACCTTACATATACGTGCACTCCTGGAGTGCCGGTTGCCTTCATCGTTTCAACTTCATTAGCCGAGCATCACCACCGAATCGTTATCTTCTACTCAAAAGCGGTGTTGATCTCACACCCAAAGCGATGCAACATTGCCCTCTAGAGGAATCCATTCCAGTGGCTTACAAACTTGAAATTCACAGACAAGCTAACCGCTGAAGAACATAGCGGACAAATGGATACATCGGTCGGTGCCAGTGATCGTTTGGATTCCAATTGATGGAAAATATGTTGGAAAGCTTTGTTTTGTCTGCATGCAGATTATTACTGTCTTGTCCTGTCTTTATACATAGATTATGATTCCAAAAAGATTAGTTTGTTGTTGCACACGTGAATCTTTTTCTCTGTGTGTGTGATTGCAGCGTCTGTCGCTTTGCGTGTGGAGTGGTGAACAGCCCCACATTAGGCACCCGGCCACAACTAATTAGCTGAAAATGCCACACCGGCTTTAAGTCACTTCAAGCCTGCTGTCCTGATGTCGCCAGGAACAAGGCGAGGAGGCACTTGAGAAACAGTTTTCACACATTTCACAGGAAAGTTGCCGCACTTTACCCAAGACGAGGAAAGGCGAAATATGTACAATATATGGTGCGTGTCGTAGTGCATCTGCCTTTAAGAGGCGGGGCCTAGTGGGGTGGCCTGTGACATCATATGCATGTGAGTGTCTGGGTATGAGCTGTGGGTGACAGCAGCTCCCGCGCATGTTCATGTTTTATCGTTCTCCAGACATGAACCGGGTGCATCGGTGACTGTGGCTCTTCTTTCCCACATGTGGGGGCATTACAGGAAGTACTGTGAAAGAACTGACAGCTTTACAAAATGTGATATAGGGGGAATACTATACTCTGCATGGAACGGCGGCCATTTTAAAATGTAGCCCACATGAAGTGGACGCTGTGCTCCATTTCGATACGGTTTCTGGTCCAAACGCAGGTGAATCGCACAAGCTTTTGTGTGTTAATGACGTAAACACACACACACACACACACGCACTCACGCCCACGGAAGAAAGAGGAGCATCAGGATACAGATCCCGTAAGCGTAATCTACTTAGGTTTAGGTCCGACGCGAAGCCATCCGTCACTTAGCGAGACTGAGGCAAAGAGTCTTGACAGCGTGTGCAAACATCATTGTTTCAGTGCGCCGCCGCAGCAGCCGAAATGTACACAAACGCACATGCGCGCGCTCACGCTGGAGGTTTTCCCAGAAGGCGGCTCAAGGGGGGGGGGGGGGAAACGAAGGAGAGACAGAGACGGAGCAAAAATAAAACGACAGCGTAATAAAGAAAGTCAGGCCCATTAGTTACAATCAGCTGATTTGAAGAGACTGCCGAACGGAATTTGGAATCGGATGACTTTTGTTGTATTGATCTGGATATCTGAAGACGGGTCAAAGTTCACTCCAACACACACAAAAAAAAAAGCACATTGGAGCTCCGTGAGAATCAAGAAGGCCAATGGGCAGTTGAGCCGAAAATGAAGCACAGAATGGCTCGCTTGTGTTGCCCCAATATGTGGAAGGATCCGGAACTGGTTGGATCATTGTGCCACTGGTGCCGCCCAGCAGATGGCAAAGAGAAAAAAAAAACATTTGATCCAACTTACAACATGAATTGCATGAAATCGTTTTCTGACTCTTTGTTCCATTTCTTATAGTTTCTCTTGACTGCTTCCTGTACATGTGGATGCGAGATCATTTTCTTTTTTTTTTTTGTCGAATCAGATTCCAGCTTCAATGTGTTGCCCTCACAATGGGAGGTCCTGGCCAGAGTTGGTCATTCTCTGGGACCCATTTTGAGAACGGCGGACGGAGTACGAGAAGGTTTTTTTTTTAATTTAAAAAGGACGAATTAAGCAAGGCCGGAAGTGGGTTTTTGTCCGTCTCTTGAATCGTCCCGAATTGTGGTGTCAAGAGGCAAAATAACAAGGCCAGCATGGAGCCAAACACTGTATTTTCTGAACAGGCTATTAATAGCACAACACTAGTTGGTACAAATCAGTCGCCATGACAGAACTCCTTTCCTTCCTTTTTCATCTCAACAGTATTTTTATAGAAACACTGCCACCTAGCGTACAGTCAAAGAACATAAAGTACCTACGGATACCCATTTCTCGAACGATCAATACAGCTGGTTAAGAAAGCTGGTTGTTTTGTTTCTCGTGCCCGCCCACCATTTGAGGCACGGATATCTAAAAGTAACGTTTTTATTATTATTTCATCATTGTAGCTAGTTTTGTCGCGTGAAATAGTAATTTTGACATTCAAAATATAAAGAAACAGTGATGTCATTTTTGTTTGATTGATGGCGAGTCTTATCTGCAACAGCCAATCACGGTGTTATTGAAAATAAGGTTCGGGATGCAGGCGTATAAGCGATGAATATGTTCGTGTTTGCATGCAAGAGTCGACGCGTTTCTCTCGTGAAGTGACATAAGATGAATTAAAACTCATTCAGTACCAGCCAATTCTAGACCAAGTCTGAAAAGACGTTTAAAAACGTCTTTGGGAGTGAATGAGTTAATCCCATCCCCCATGCAGTTCATGTGCCCCCTTAAGGCTGGGCTCGGCTCTGCCTCTGCTGTTAGCCTCTCTCCCAAATTGTCATGCACGGACGGACGTTGTTTTTTTTTGGGGGGGACGGTAGTGGTTTAAAAGGACGAGGAAGGACGGGGATGGATTGTTATATGAATGAGGACAGAGATGATGACGGAAGGGTACCCAGGTCATAGACAGAGGATGGAGGACGGCCCGGCAAAACAGCGTAACGTGACCGTCTCTGGTGCTGCCCTATGTTACTTCAACTCTATTCTTGATTCTTGAAGCAATCAGATTTCAAATTTGTCCTGGCGGATCGAGAGTGATGGCCCTCGATGACATCAGAATTTCCCTGGGCAAAAATTGTCACACCCAACTTTTGACGCGTCTCGTGCGAGTGGCAGATGTAAGCCTTACTTTTGTGTTCCAATCTGCCATTTTATATGTGTGCGTATGGATGTGTGTGATACACCTCACAAACACGACACGTTTGTTCCACACACACACACACACACACACACACACACACACACACACACACACACACACACACACACACACACACACACACAAAACGAGGATGATGATACATGCACCCACACGCGGGGGTCCGGCATACAAACACAGCACGGAAAATTTTAATTTCTTTGTCCACAGGTGGTTTGTTTATCGCTGCTTGCCTGTCAGCAGGTCGGTAATAAACAACATAAAAAAAAAAAATGTAAAAAAAAAAAAAAAAACGAGGTCCACTTGCACAATCTAATGATAGCCAATGCAAAAAAAAAAAAGTGCATTCATTGCGACAATAACACTCAGTTCACTAAGTGTAAATTTCATAATATTCATTATTTAAGTTGTAGCGTGTGTGAGGATTTTTAGCGCCGTGTGGGGGGTGAAGCTCACTGGGTGGTCTTGACACCAGTTGCCCTGCTGCTCCACTCACTCTCTCTACTAATCCTTCACATTGGCATTCTGTCCTAGTGTCCTCCCTCATGTGATCTCTCACACACACAAAACTGGGGGATGTGGCTGCGTTCAGAAACACATTCAAAGTTGCGTTAAAAGGGGGTCAGCAAACACCTGTCACCATTTCAAGTGCCTCTGATTAACCCCAAATCAAGTTCAGATGTTCTAGTAGGCTTTTCCAGACTTTTGGGGTGGGCAGACACATCTTCATCAGTGAGGAGCTGGGTACAAAAAGATTTCCCAGGTGTTAAATATACCATGGAACACACTGAAGATAGAAAGCCATCATCGAGTGGAGGAAACGTTGCACAACGGTGACATCGACTTGTCAACAAAGATGATGAAAAGAAAAGTGTCGAGATGAACTGCAACTGTTTACGGAAAGTACTGGCTGTTGAGTATAAATGAGAACAATCTCCTGTTCTTTTGTTCTTTTGGTGGTGCGCCGGTGCTTGCATTGTCACAGAACACAATATTTTGTGGATCATGGAAGATCAGTTAATTCAGTACCACCCAATTCTAGACCAAGTCTGAAAAGACGTTTAAAAACGTCTTTGGGAGTGAATGAGTTAAAATGCTGGAAAATGTCTTGTCGATACATTGAACTCTGCTTGGAAAACAGCTGGAATGGAGTTAAAAAATGTATCTCTTAAAAATAAGGCCGTAATACAGCAGGGGATCACGGTACATAGAAATAAATAATTGATTGGCAGTTTACTACAGAAAAAAAAAAAAAAAAAAAACGATAACCTGGTTCACGCATACCTAAGACAATTTCTTCTTGGGAACAGCAGCCCAAGAAAACCCCTTGGACTCATAAATTGGGAGAAAGGCTGACCAAAGCAACCCGTGCGAAAGATGAAACTTGATGAGGCTTTACTATGAATAGCTTAAAGATGCGCATTTAGCTTTGACCTCCATCCCAACCTTGTTGCCGTCATAAAAACGGTGACAGAAAGTTCCTGAAGCGAGGTTGTGCGAGGGGCATTCATTCGTTTCCGCACGGTAAGACAACACAGCGGGTGTGTGATCATGTTGCCGTGCAGCTTTTGGACACAAGCGGCAAGACGTTTCATCCACTGATGGTGTTCAAGGTCAAACATACAGCAGGGGAAGGAGGAGGAATCCGTGAATGGCCATCCATAAAAAAAAAAAAAAAAAAATTGAAGGTCAACATGGACATGCACCCCTTGCCACCTGGGGTAGACCCACAGATTTATTGGACAGGGAGACTGCCACAGCTTCTCAGTACGTTGCAGCATTAGTCTTTCTTCACAGTGGATAAAGAAGATACACCTGTGAGTATTCTTACTGTATATTACCGTATTGGCCCGAATATAAGACGGTGTTTTTTGCATTGAAATAAGACTGAAAAATTGGGGGTCGTCTTATAGTCGGGGTCTAGACTTTATACCCATTCACGACGCTAGATGGTGCCAGATACCATTGAAGCGAATGCTGAACTTGACTCCCCAGGCCAAAGCGAACCCCTGTCACGAAGAAGAAACAATAAAAATAGCGGTAGCAGGAAGAAGAAAAATAAAAAATAGCGGTAAGAAAGAAAAGAGAAGAAAATAATAGAAGAGATAACAGAAAATGGAGAAACGTAGCGACAATCTGGACAAAAGTGGGTCGAAGATCGGCCAGGTTAACCGGCAGCTGAGGAGAAGTTATGATGTAATTTATATTTCAAAAACCAGAAGCCATTCATTTACGAATGTGATTGCACTTTAGTTTACATATTTGAATGTCCAGATGTTAAGATTTGAATGAGGCAAAATAACATGCTTTTTCTCTCAAATATATTGTTATAATCATTTGTTTCAGATGTACTGTAATTATTTTCTGTATAAAAATTAATTTGGTGTTCAAAAAGTCTTTTTTCAAACTTCAGTCTTGAAAAAGAGGGGGTCGTCTTATAATCAGGGCCGTCTTATATTCGGGCCAATACGGTATTTGTCTTCCTGATTCTCTAACGTTTGTCTTCAAATATCCGTCGCTTCACAGTGACTACCGATGCTAATCGTGAGCCCGTCAGCGAAGCATTTTGAGTTCGCTGCGTAGTGCTTGCAGCTCAAATTTTTGCTAGCAAATCAAAAACCGTCTTGTGTCAAAAAAAAAAAAAAAAAGTTATGTCGGGTCAGTTCTATCTCAAGACGCCGATTTAGGAAAGGAGCGAGTGACTCCAAACACAGCCATATCGACGCGATGCCGGATACCACAGAGACGCACGAGTGACAAGGAAGATGCTGTCGCACAGTCGCTAACAAAACGCGTATTGAAAAAGCAGACGCTTACCTGGGAATCACGCCTACATCACCTGGGCCGTCCGATCTTCACGCTCCTTGTCCTGACGTTCGACCATCCCCAAGTGGACCGTTACGATCGGGCAGGGAGCCAAAAACAAAAAAAAAAAAAATCAAACACAAGCATCCAACTAGTAAACATTTGTGGGGGGGAATAAATAAAAACCAAAACAGCACCTACTTCCTTCTCCTTCCCTGACGTCTGATAGTTGCTGTCACTTTTCACACACTGAACACCCTGCTTGCCCCTCCTGCTCCCACGTCTGCAGTCAGTCAGTCTCAAGGACAAACGCTTCAGTCTCCCCGCCGCCGGGGGCTCTGTGGCTCGGCGATGCCGCAGACACACACACACGCGCACACAAACACGTCAATACACACTCGCCTGCATGGCGTTTCGCTCTGCTCGGGGGGGGGGGTGGGGTGGGGGTGGGGCGGGGGGTCACCTACCTGCCTGCTTGGACAGCTCACAGGGGAATCCTGAAAGTCAAGATGCAAAGTGCGTCCGGGAGAATAGAGGACACGCAACCCTCCCGTTTTCTCATCAAGGCGAGACTCTTCCAGTCGCAACGGGAGACGGTGAGGAAGGGATGGGAGAGCGGGAATGTCAGAGGAGAGAATGGGAGGAGGATGGGAGAGGAAGAACATGTGAAATGGAGGAAGATGAGAATAGGCAAGGGGAAATTGTCATATGTGTTATGTATTATTAAATGTGAAATAACTCTGGTGCGTGGAAATGGTTGCATAAACATTTTTGGAGTTTTTTGCTCATGACCTTGAAAACACGGTAATCCAATGCTTGATCACACTTCACATTGCAGTGTCGCGGCTTTTCCTGTTAATCACATTCATATTTTGTGTTGACATATGTTCCCAATGTGATTTAAGTGAGTTTAAATAAGCTTCGATGTGATTATAGCGTGTGGGAAGGCGAGTAGACGGCTTCGACGACAAAGCACGTGTTTTGAAGTTCGTCGAAAGCAGCCGTGCGAGCGCAAAGCCCCGTCCGCACAAATGGCTGCCCTATTGGACTGCTTTTTGAAAAAAATACAATTGTATACCTCAACTCAGGGAATGCCAGGAGTGCAAGAAATGAAAAGGAATCGACGCTGAGAATCATTCATGCTTTTGGTTTGTTGTGATCTGGCACGCGTGTGTGGTCGGCACGCTTGAGATCCGTTCAGTCGGTCACAAAATTTGGGCTGCGCAGATGCTTGCTTTGCTTGATCGCAGCAAACGATCGAGATAGCTGCAGATCGCAATTGCGCCCGGACAACAACTGATGTGAAGAGCGGCGGAGGGGTGACCCAGGCCAGATGCGCTGTCGGCAAAATCAGGAAAACTGAAAATGGAACAGGACGGCCCGGTGGTCCACTGTTTAGCGCGTCGACCTCACAGTGCAGAGGTAACGGGTTCAATTCCAGCTCCGGCCTCCCTATGTGGAGTTTGCATGTTCTCCCCGGGCCTGCGTGGGTTTTCTCTGGGTACTCCGGTTTCCTCCCACATACCAAAAATATGCATGGCAGGCTGACTGAACATTCTAAATCAAGGGTATCAAACTCATTTTTCGCGCGGGCCACATTTTAGTGACAGTATCCCCTGGAGGGCCATTTTGACTGAAACCATTGAAAGAAGTCAAGAATAACGGTTGATTCGGCTATTGTTGAAGTTACTATCATGAGGGGTTTGGTAATAAGAAAATGCTTGGAATATATCTTTTATATATTACATATGAGAATTAAAAAACAGTTGGTAGACATTTTAGAAAGGATCATGGAAGTTGACATGTTTGAGCGGCTTTCGTGGGCCATATAAAATGATGTGGCGGGCAAAATCTGGCCCCCGGGCCTCGAGTTTGACACACATGCTCGAAATTGTCCCTAGGTGTGAGCGTGGATGGTTGTTGGGTCTCTGTGTGCCCTGCGATTGGCTGGCAACCGGTTCAGGGTGTTTCCTGCCTGCTGCCCGAACGCGGCTGTGATAGGCTCCAGCATAAAGGGGATCGGAAAATGGATGGATGGATGAAAATGAAACAGTCGGTTGCTGTGTCTCTGCAAATGAGGGCGACATTGTTCCCCGTCTTTGCACTTTGTCAACAATTATTTTCAAACATGTATCACGTCTGAAGAAACAAAATGTCTAAATTCACTTTCTGGGGTCATTAGTGTCGTACAGTTGTCAGTGTACTAAGAATCAGCGTCATCCTCCGCTTGGTGTCAAGTCACTTTATTGGCCCTCTCCTGTACAAATGAACGTCATCATCTTACAGGTCAGGATCACAGAGTCACACGAAACAAAAAAAACTAAGTTTAAAAAAAAAAAAAAACATTCATTCAAAGGAATACACAAAACAAAAATAAGATTAGAATCCTTAAATCTTCTCTTGATTTCCATGGTCATCCAGTGCACATCCTTGTAGGTACGTTACAAGTTTAAAACGATTTAAGTCAGCCACTTGTTCTTTATTATTATTCTTCTTTTACTTTATGGGAAGCCAATTTCCAAACCTTTACACTGCGGAACATTAAAATTAGTGACACGTCAACAACGACCATCATTGAAACCGTTGAATGTACAGAATTTTCACGACGATAGGGCGCACTTAAATGGACGGGGCGACTACGGTAATCGATCCACCGGGTTCTAAAATCTGTGAATGTTGCAGCGTGACGGCGGCGGTGTGAAAGGAAAGGCGGACGTAACGGAAGATGGCACGCGGACGTTGAATGGCAAGGATGGGCGTGAAAGAGGATGCTCAAGGCACGCCCACTAGTAGGTGGCTATAATCGGACCCCCCGGCACCTATGAAGAGACACGCCTACGAAGAACAGTTCAAATTTGCACGACTGTCTGTGTCTTATGTGTCGTGTTTTGTTATTTTGACTTCAAGATGGCACCGCGAGAGTGGCTGCCTTTCCAGCAGCTCCTCTATTTTGTTCTTCGACTTTCTTTCATAACTTTGCTGCTGTGAATTGGGAATTTCTCCATTGCGAGACGAATAAAAGTTTTCTTATCTTAAACTTCAAGGGATCAGTTACGCGGAGGAACATGGCAATTAACTTATTCGGTACCAGCCAATTCCAGACCAAGTCTGAAAAGACGTTTAAAAACGTCTTTGGGAGTAAATGAGTTCAACAGCCGCGAGAGAATTTAAGATAAACGAATCCATGCTTCGCAAGTAGAAGAAGCAGGAGACGAAGCTGAGTCCCCGCGGAAACAAGGCGAGGTGGCCCGAGCTGGAACACCAAGTCGAGCAATGGCTTCACGGTCCCAAAGAACAGCCGGGAAAACCGTCTCGACGGTCGCCATTCGACTGAGGGCAAAAACGCTTGGAGAACAAATGAAAATCCAACATTTTCAAGGAGGTCCATCTGGGTGCTTTGGTTTTATGAAACGGCGCCAAATATCCATCTGGAGGACGACTGTGGCGTGGTAACTTCCGGCGGACTACAAAGGAAAAGCTGGCTACCTTCCGTTGCTGCTGCCATAAAAATATTGCCGACAAACCCATCCAGCCCAACCGCATCACCAACATGGACGAGGCGCCGCTCATTTCGACAACCGGGTGAACCACAGTCGAAAAGAAGGGGACCGGCACGGTAGCGATACACACAAGAAGTCTGCTTTTACTGTTGATCTTGGGTGCCATGATAATGGACAAAAACTTGTTTCCATGCCTTAGCCGTCCGTCCTTTAGATGTGTCTTTTTATTTTTAGTAATAACCTTTACAATATTACACTGCTAGGGGGCATTGTTGCCTCAACGAATGGAAATGAGAGCACCGGTTTTGGGGAGTGAGTCAAGTTGTCCTTCTGTGGGTCACGGTGAGCGCTCGCGAAATAAAGGGTTCTACGACCATCATACAAATGGAGTTATTATTCCAGTTAACAAGATGGACTTGTGAATGAGCATTGATCCAAAAATAGTGTGAACACATTGTGAAATAAATAACCACCGAATTCAGTTTTGCTCCCATTGCCTTTTTAAAAACATACGCTAGCGTGCGTGCATGCTAGCAGCTATTTTGGAAGCTAGCATGCATTTTACCAGGCCTCCGTACAATAATGCAGTGTGTCTTGTGTATGAATTAAATACAGAAAGCGCACCCATATCTGACACCGCGCCTTTTAAGACAGTGCACCGTATGGTCGTGAAAATACGGTAAAAAAAAAAAAAAATCATTTAAATTTGTCCCAAAGAGCTGCACATACGTTACCTTGAAGAACAAAACAAAACACGCAGATGTTTTTTTTTTTCCTCGAGATGAAGACAACATGGAGTGATGCGCATCCATCCACACGTTATAACTTCACCTCGTGACACTACGAGAAATCTTGACGTAAGCTCCAGATTGCGCGCAACAATTTCACTGACCTGCGCAGTCCAAGCTGGAGTTCATCAGTGGCTCAACTTTTCTGGTGGCCTGAACGCTTGTTTGATGAGGCAGAAAAGGTCGTAAGATCTCAGTCTTGGCTTCGGGTCACTTCCAACTCCCCAATATGGGAAATCAAGTATTCGTCACGCAGATTTCCCCCCCGCAGCTTTGATGTCACACAACGAGTTGGCTCGTCGGCGATCAGTTGAAACCCAACCCCGTGCCTTTCGGTCTCTGAAGGGCCCGGATGGGCTCGGTGATGCCCCGCCCCTCGGGACCCAGGCCCACACCCGGAGTCCATCCCATGCTCTGCAACATGCGGTTGCCCAGGTTGGTGTCGGGAATAGGCAGCGCGCTCTCGCCCACCACAGCTGAAACGAAGGGGACGGCGAGTGGACACAACAGTGCGATTAACGATGGATTTGCTCTCCGGCTGGAATGTAACAGAGTCAAGAAATTCACATTCTCACGTTCGATGTGAGAACATGGAGAGGTAGCTCAAAGTTTTACAAATCTAAAGGAAACAGAAGAGTTGAATTCATTTGTGATATCAATTATATTTCACTGCGCACACTAAACATTCAAACGTGATCTTATTAGCGACACCAAAGGAGGAAGTGTACAACAAATTGTGACACAAAGAGGAAAGTGTGTCCGCCCTGAAGAGATTGTGGTCACTTTGTTCCATCTCTTCCTGGAAGTCGAGTCGCGACAGGGCTACCCATTATGCCTTTTTAATCCTCGCTTTATTTGCACGCAGGGTTAAGCTGCTCTCTCGTTTACACTCTCCAGGGCCAAGTTCCGGGCGGGTCCCGGCCAAAAACTTTTCACATTTGCTCTGACACTCTCAGGCACTCTCTGGCTTTGAGATGTTGGGCAGAGTGGCTGATGAGCTTATCCGACATCTCTTGTGACTGACAGCCGAGTCTGGTCCGGCGGAGCTTCAACTAAGCTCCGCCGGACCAGACTTTTTTGTTTGTGTTTTTAACTCCTAAATGAGAATACACTTTGATTTAGTTTTTCATGGACAGCTGATATGAAAGACAAGATGGGGCGTGAGTTGCGCATTCAAGTACCTGAGGACGCCGTGGACCCGAGGGGGGCTGCCTTCCGCCTCCGCTTGACGTCGCCCATGCACAGGGAGCCCAGGTGGCCGCTCGTCTGTCTGCCAAAACAGGTGAAGAGAGACACATTTTGGAAAGACGAAGCAGATGAGCAATCAGCTACAACTGCGACATCCTCACCTGTTGGCCGTTTTTACCGAGCAGCTCCTACGATGGCCTCGTTCCGTCCGAGGGTCCCAGTGTAACTGAAGCGAGGTGTGGGGGGGGCAATGTTAAGAAATGCCAAATTACACTGAAGACCACTGCATGCAAGCCTTTAACTGTTCCCTTTTTTTCATGATACAGTGAAACTCCTCTACAACGAAATCATGTTTTGCAGCAAGACATTTTTCACAACAGGGGGGTTTTCACTGTAGCAAATTTGATCTCAGATGTACACGCGCACACATGAACAAATGTGTACTCTTCATTTTTATTCCAATAGTGCATAAGTATGAGCATACACTTATTTGACACTTCATATAGTCAGTGTAGAAAGAAAAAAGGGAAATAATTTGTGAAATTTACGATCAGCATTTGCTTTTTCACTTACATCAATTTCTTGGATAATGTATTTTATTTTGCTTCCTTCCAATTTGACCCTCTCTTCCAGCGTCTGAACTTTTTGTCTTAGTTGCTTGACATCCAGAGGTCCGTTTTGTAGCCATTTTAGCAATGCAACGTTCTTGCTGCGTCTGAAACTAACACTAACAAATACTTCCTGGACTACTGCGCATGTGTCAACCAGGGTGGTGGTTGCTGTTGCCGTTTCCAAATGAAGCAGGAGAGGTCGCTGTTGGATTAGACTTCGTTGTAGTGAATCTCGTTGCGAGAAAAAGAGCAGAGAAAAAGATCTCGTATAACGCAACAGAGGGTTTTTACGTTGTATGGGGGGCAGGAAAGTGGGAATGGTGTTAATGCATGAACGATTTTTTTCACACTAGGGGGTATTTTCGCCCATGTAGGTTTCGTTGTAGAAGAGTTTCACTGTATATCAATTCATGGAACAAGGGAGGCAAAGCCAAATATTTTGTTTGTTGAGTATAAAGTAGCAAAGGCTCTTGTAACCTTCTCAATTGGCCTCTGTGTGAAATTCAGAGACAGAAAAATGGCTTCTATTTCATCTCCGATGAATCTATATCTAGCGGCATGTGTCCTCAAGACTCACTTGCCCATGTTCCCTCCTCGAGCTTGAGCTGAACCACGGCCTGTTGAGGGCGAAACTTTAGCGGATGTGACATCAGAGCACCTCTTCGAATCAATCATTTTGAAAAGGAGAGTAACTCACTCGTGACCGTTGTCGAAGGCTTGACTGCTGCCGCCCTGCAGCAGGTCGTTACAGGGCCTCGGGTGCCCGTGGAGTCGGCTGAGCCGGGCCTGGAACCCTGACGGGCAGCAACGATAAATGCATCTCCAAATTGAAATAAAACATTGGAATCTAGTTGTACGCCGGGTAAAACAATGTATTTGTATTTAGCAAAGTGTGCTAACAGGAAGCTCCAAAAACACATGACGAGATGCTGTCATCCTTGTGCAAGTACAATCAGAGAGTTGGCGGATTTGTTGTTGGCGAATGATGTGAGAAGAAAAAAAAATGGGACAGTTGAAATTTCGGGACACATCCTCAGTCGTGCTCCTCTGGCTCATGGAGTGCTTTGGCAATTCACACCTTCACAGGAGGCGGCCAGCGACAGGCTGATCAGACCTGAGCTAATGCCCAATTAGTCATGAGAGTTATCCCATGGCAGACCTTTTCATGCCATACTGAAAGATGATTTCCCCCCATTCTTTCCAATTTCTTCTCCACTGTGCCTCGAAGTTGCTTGAAAGTCAGGGCCAGGTCATCATTCACCAACTCCTACAGCTTTATATCAGCACAGCCAGGCCATTTCAAATGTGGTTTGTGCCCTGGAAGTCTCCGCCCGACTGCAGTTCATGAAGTCTGGATGGTTTCCACCTCCAATATTTGTTCCACCGTTAGTTCTGAGATGGGCGGCCCGACCAAGTGGTTAGTGCGTCGAACGCAAAGTGCAGGGCGGCCCGGTGACCAAGTGGTTAGTGCGTCGACCGCACAATGCAGGGGTTCAATTGCAGCTCCCTGTGAGGAGTTTGCATGTTCTCCCCAGGCCAGCGTGGGTTTTCTCTCTCCCACATTCCAAAAACATGCACGGCAGGCTGATTGAGCACTCTAAATTGTCCCTTGGTGTGAGTTGAGTGTGAGCACGGATGGTTGTTGGACTCTGTGTGCCCTTTGATTGGCTGGCAACCGGTTCAGGGTGTCCCCGCTTACTGCCCGAAGACGGCTAGGATAGGCTCCAGCATCCCCCGCGACCCTTGTGAGGATAAGCGGATCGGAAAATGGATGGATGGATAGTTCTGAGTTTGAGTCTACT
The DNA here is from genome assembly GCF_001891065.2 of Hippocampus comes. Taxonomy (NCBI): domain Eukaryota; kingdom Metazoa; phylum Chordata; class Actinopteri; order Syngnathiformes; family Syngnathidae; genus Hippocampus; species Hippocampus comes. Next base: position 1,206,694 of record NW_017805282.1, on the reverse strand, counting down.
TCATCCATGACAGTGGTGTTGTCACGCAAGCTGTGGTTCAACATTAGCTTTGGTTTGTCCCTGGTGCCCCCTACTGGTACAATCAAGCACAGACTCTCACAATTAAATCTACATTCGGTGTTACTCTGCCTTCCGAGTGCTCCATTTGATGTTTTTTTATTTTGTTTTGTTTTTAAACTTTTGAGCTGACAGTAGGTCCATTATTTTCTTTACGTTGCAAAAATTTGAACGGCAACATGACAACGTGTATCAGGCTTCAATCACTGTGCAGCTAACGGACGTGGCAAAACGTAAAACAACCAGTACATTTTTTTTTTTAATGGATGTTATGCTGACATGTGGGGTTATCAGTGCCTACCTCTCCTGGCGTTGGGGCTCATGAGGGGGAAGGAGCCCGTGAGGATGTTGCTGAAGACTGGGTCATTCAGGTCCAGGTCCTCTGCGCAGGCATCGCTCTCCCACCAAGGGATGACACCCGCCACCCCGCAAGCACCCACGCTGCCCGAGCCGGGTTCTCCTTCGCAGAACCAGTCGCTCTGCTCGTCGTCACCTGCAAGTGACATTTGCATATGAACGGCTCCTGAAATGCTATTTTGTTGATGCTAATGTAGTGTGAAGTGAAATATGACCGTGAGGTGAAAGTACCTTGCCGGCCTTCGTCGTTGGTGTAGAGGCCTCCGTCGCTGCTGTTACTCACGCTGCTGGTTTCACTACAGGTACAGAAGGACACAACATTTTGTTTTGGAGATGAAAAGAAAAAATACATTGTGGGATGGATTATGATGGATTTTGATTGTCATTAACTTATTCAAGGCGAGGGCTTTGACCGATTTCCAACATCAACACAATATTGTGTTTCGTGCACCGAACCTACCAAAGGAAAGAAACGGCCGGCTCTCTTCTTACACCAGGAATAAAAAAATTGCTTCTTGCTTTTTCTGTTCATTAGTGATCAGCAGTAGAACATTAGTACAAATACTGGTTTCTGAACAAAAAGCGGAGAAAACCAAAAATCTTTTTCAGTTAATTTGTTCTATCGCGTTTCAGTTAACGTTTTGGATGTACAGGTATGCATTTTTTTTTGTATTGTATCAATGTTATTTTATTTTTATTTATGTATCAAATTATTCTTTCAAAATTCAAATTCTCTCATTGAAATGCATTTATTTGTTTAAACGTTACCATATATTGGTAATGTACTTTTTATCGTCTTTTTTATGAAATTCCAACAATTGTATCATGTATTTCGTGTACTTTTTGACATTCTATTATTTAATTCAACAACTTTTGCATGATGAGTGCACTTCCTGTCCATATGGCGCATGAACTTGTGACCTCCTCAAATCACTCATGTCACTTAGCAACGGTGACAAAATGGCCTCCGGGTGGGACAAGGGGGGGTTGGGGGGGGAGAGAAAAAGTCCAAACACTAACCACCTGTCGCTCATCTCCTCATCAGAGCCCTTGTGCTCCTCCAGCTCCATCTTGTCCTTGCATCCTTCCCCCACAGATGAGACGGGCTCCTCGCTCTCCACCACTACTCCTTCATCGGCAGCCTCCGCCCCCAGCCTGTGGGGGGCCAGCTTCCTCTTCTTCATTCTGTTCTTACTTCCCATCCCCGGGAACGGGCCGCCGCCACAGATTTCCATGACCGCCCGGCCCTCGCCGGGGCTCGGCCGGCTGGGCCCGGCGCCCGCCGCGCGAGCCTTGGGGACGGACGGTGGGGCCGGCATCACTGCGGAGGGGAGGTCCGGTTCGGCTGGGGGATCCACAGCCATGCGCTTGACCTTGCGTCGTCGCCTGAGGCTGCGGGTTCCCTCGGCGGACCCTAGCACGCCCGGGTCGTCCGGCCAAAGAGGCCGCTTGCTCCTACCCACGTCGGATGTCTGCGGCGTGCGGCGGTTGGGGCCCA
>NW_017805282.1:1193337-1204356 GCF_001891065.2 Hippocampus comes | reverse complement strand
GGCCCTCGCCGGGGCTCGGCCGGCTGGGCCCGGCGCCCGCCGCGCGAGCCTTGGGGACGGACGGTGGGGCCGGCATCACTGCGGAGGGGAGGTCCGGTTCGGCTGGGGGATCCACAGCCATGCGCTTGACCTTGCGTCGTCGCCTGAGGCTGCGGGTTCCCTCGGCGGACCCTAGCACGCCCGGGTCGTCCGGCCAAAGAGGCCGCTTGCTCCTACCCACGTCGGATGTCTGCGGCGTGCGGCGTTTGGGGCCCAGCTGCTCGTCCGAGTCACTGTTGTCGCGAGTGTGGTTGTTTGCGGTGGACACAATTCCTGTGCCAGCACGGTAGTCCTGTGCAAAAAATAAATAAAAAAAAAGTTTAAGGAGACCACAGCCAAGGCTCATCCATCATTGTGCTTGACTTGTGTAATTGAAAAATCCTGTTCCACTCTAGTCCTCTAGGTGGCGGTAATGGTGGAGGTGCTAAATTCCATACAGAAAAAGCCATTTTTCCACGGGTCACTTGGCCCGAATGCACACAGGCAAATGGCTAACTCACCTCAGTTTGAGACAGTCCAAAATATTCACTTCACAAATTGTACAACACTTGGCAAAAATTATGCAATCACTACTTCGGGAGGAATTATGTGACAGAAGACAATTTGTATTCAAATTAAATTTTTTTTACAAGTACAACAATGGCATCGGTTTATGTCAGCATATGAGCTGTTGTTCATTTCTCTTCAGTCAATCATGAAATATTGCAATCGTGTTGCAGAGTGGACTCACCTTGTGCTCTTCGACGCTGGACTCGGAGCCCTCGCTCAGGTGGGCCGTCTCCCAGGGCGGGTGAGGGTTGTCGGAGCGCCGTTTGCGTCCCCGGCGCTTCCGGGCCTGTCTCTTCAGCAGGCAGCCCACGTTCAAAGCGTGTTCTCCGCCGTCACCGAAGCCGCCGCGCGCCGCCTGCTCCGAGCTCTCCTCCAGGGCTGACACCAGATCATGGACCAGCTCGTCCATTGTCCGGCGAAAGTGCCTGAAAGGAAGACAATTGTGTTTTAAGCGGGGTACACGTTTACCGTCAATCAGGCCTAATTTGAGTGAAGTGATCCCAAATTTTCACATTGTTTTTCGCTGACTTTCTCCTGTCTCCCCGTGACACCAATTTATTTATACACGCGGTGGTCTGTGCGACTACAGTAACATTAGTCCTTGGGGGAAAAACGATCCCTGCGAAGCTTCGAAGAAAAGATTTGCTTCAACTTTGTTCATGTCAGATTTGTATAATTGCTACAACACTAATCCTGACTGATTGTCCCATGCTGTGGGAAGTGTCAGAACGGATTTTTTTTTCGTGAATGGGAGAAGAGTCAGGGCTGTCAATTTAAAAAGTTCAACCAGTTCAATGTGTACAATGGTGAATCCAATTGTGAGTTGGGCCAAGCGACAAACACCATGATTGTGTTGTGAAGTGGTATTAAGGCAACTGGGAAGTCCCTGCAAGCTCATGCTGTTGGCTGACGCAAATAGAGGAGCAAATGGTTGTTTTGAGTGTTCCAACACATGTCTGCCAAATCCTTCAATCCAATAAAAATGACAATGGCAACAACAATGTAGTTACCAGGAAATCTAACAGTAAGCCAATTGGGCTTCAATTTCTTCTTCTACTACTCGCTGGGCTTTGTTTTTTCCGATTGGCTAGCCAGAGCAAATCTCGTTACAACCAACTTGGACTCTTAAACAGACCACAGCTACAGTAATATGCAGACACGTAAAATACATTTCATAATCAGCATTTCTACTAAATGAGGATCGTGTATTTTATTTGTTTGTGTTGTCATATTAAATCGATATGTACGCTGTTACAGTGCATTTTTTGACAGTGTAATTCAAAGATCGACTGGAATTTCGTATGTTGACAGGACGGACAAGGGCGAAAATGTAATTCTCCTGCAGCGAATGCCTTTACAGGACGTGTTCTATTTGGACTGCTTGTTTTGACAATCGAACGGGACCATTTTCAAGAGGCCAGTCGCTCAAGAACCCACATACAACTGTCCCCATTTGGGAAGTTGACTGTCACGACACACATTTAGCAATTTGATGACATTATCTCAAAATCATGACAAATGAACGCTACTCCTAGAGTTGGCTTTGTAACTCAAATGATCTGAGCAAGTAATTTCCCCGAGAACTGTCACTAAAACAAGAGTGTCACATACTTACGACAAAAACTCTGCTTATAAGGCCACTTCTAGTTTTGTCGCGTTTTGTTTTTGCAGCCATAAAATCAACTTGGCTTATTAGCTTTGGATGCTAATAACACTCGTAGTTACTAGTTGCTCATTTGTAACTCTTGACTGCCATTTAAAAACGCAACTAAGCTCTAATCGCACTCGTCCAATGCCACTTACGTTCATTTGTTGTCTTTTGACAAGAAGCAAAACACACGCGACAACGACGAAGCTACGATGCTAACCGGATAGCACTGTTAGCTATAGCCGGCTGCTGCTTTCAGCGTCAGACAGCAACAATTTCTTTTCTTTTTTTCTCTTTTTTTCTTTCCCCCCCACCCCACTCAACCGAATGACCTACCAGCCGTTCCCCGCTTTGCCGATGCTTTTTCGGTTAGCCGCACGGAACATTAAAGCCACCAAATGCCGTGCACGTTTAACCAGAAATGACGAAAGGACATTTAAACATCACAAGCAGCATCCTGACACAAAAGCGAAGCCAAGGAGGACAGACAACACTGAACGCAACGATAGGTGTGAGGGGCTTTCACTTACACTTGGAAAGGCGGACACTCGCGGAGAAATCGCCGCTGTCATACAGAGAACTTTTTTTAAATAAATACGGTCACAGCAAATAATTATTTTCAGATGAATAACATGTGGATAAAAACGTGGCTCCGTCTGAATTAATCGGCAATCATAGGGTAACCGCTTCGAACAATAAGGCGGACGTTTCAAGTAGTTGTTTCGATTGTATTACTCTTTTATGTTATGTGTTCCGTTGTATTGTTATTTTCCGATAAATGTCCTGGAAATCGCTTTGTTAGAGTTGCAGCTGTGTTGAAAGCGCTATATAAATAAGATGTATTGTATTTAAATGCAATACAGTAGTCACAAAAGAGTTTACTAATTTCGGAGGGGCCATAAACATTCACGCGTTACAGTCGTCCCTCACGACACTGCGGTTCAATGTTTGTGGTCTCACTGTATCACAGATTTAAAATCGTGCGTGTCTAATTTTGTATCGCAGATTTTCACGCAAATGTTACTGCAGACCCACGTAGCAATAAGCACGAGCTAGGAACGAGTGCATAAAAGACAGAATGGCTGAAGTTTGGCATCTTTTTATAAACGCAACTCTACTCGTAGCACGTCCGCTTTCGATGGCAGAGTTGCAGAGCTCCATTCCTGTTTGGAGTTTGCATGTTCTCCCCGGGCCTGCGTGGGTTTTCTCCGGGCACTCCGGTTTCCTCCCACATTCCAAAAACATGCATGGCGGGTTAATAGAACTCTCCAAATTGTCCCGAGGTGTGATTGAGAGTGTCTATGTCTGCTCTGCGATTGGCTGGCAACCAGTTCAGGGTGTACCCCTCCTATTGCCCAAAGAAAGCGGGATATGCTCCAGCATGCCCTCGACCCTTGTGAGCATGGGCATATTAGAAAATAGAAGGATGGATGGAGGGAAATCTACTTGCTTGCCTTTCTGCGACTTATTTCAAAATAAAGTTTGTATTTTAGGTGTCCATTTCACGATTTTATATCTTTTTTAAATGGTAAAAATCAAGGGAAAACAGCATAGTTTAAACATCGCTGCTGGTGTAGCGGTACACCCGACGGACTTGTGTGCGGGTATCTTGGGATTGGTTCCTACTCAGTGTGCATGTGGGTGTGCGTGGTTGTTTGTCTCTATATGTTCCCTGTGACTGCCTGGTGACCAGCTGGGATAGGCTCCAGCAACTCCCCTTGACCCTGTTCAGGATAAGCGGTGTTGGAAATGGATGGATGAAGTTTGAACAAATTTGTTGACAATCTCATTTACTTTTTAAACAAAAAAAAACATGTCTTGAACTAGGTGGATTTAAATATTTGTAACGGTAGTCATTTTTCACACATATTTTGTTTTGAGGGCAAAATATTACGCTGGAACAATGATTAAAAATGTTTAAACAAGTATGGGGGGAACTTACACTCTCACATGCAATGACGTCTTTGAACCACTTGGAGTCAGTGTTAATCACCACTGGTGGAAAAAAGTTGCCAGCTGGCCAGTCAAGTACATCCCAAAAGGTTAAAGGTTAAATCGTGACTAGAGTGTAACAGTAATCACAGTGGGCACCCCGGCAGTCTTGAACCTCAGCCGGCGGTAATCTAATCTCATGTTGGACGTCAATGACATTGCGGCCGCGGTCAACGACACGGCCCCTGAGACAACAACAGGTGTCCCCAAGAAAACGGAACAGTGGTCCAGGAAGATCTACATGACTCTTCCGTGTTTGTGTACATCTCCAAATCAAACATTCTGAGAAGCCACCCGAGCAAGTGTCGTCTTCTGAAATGCCGAAGAAGTCAACGGGTCTGATTCAGTATAAGCGGGGGCCGGTCTCAGGTTTCCCTGACTTGAGGGCCCCAGGTAAATTTAGTCGGTCGCACTTGCAGTTTTGGATCTCAGACTCATTGAGGCCATCACGGAGTGAAGATCACCGGACTTAAACGCATTTGTGGATACATACAGTACGATGGTGGAATCATGACATCGGCAGAGGAGGGTGAAGAGCTGGAAGAGGCCGTTGAACACTATCCCACTGACAAAACATGGAGTTGGGTAATAAAAGCATGTTAGAAGATGCCAGTGTGGACATCGAGTGTTGGGAAGTCGAATGTGGCGTGTGTCGGGAAAAATATGACCATTATATTTTCGATTTGTGGATTACATCTTTTGTAACATCTCGGCTCCCTGTAGAATTTGCATGCGCTTCCTTTTCCTAATTACGTCTAAATAAGAAAACAAAAACAACACAAAAGAAGTATGGCGAGCCATTTGTATTTGTTCCTTCTCTCACCTGTTATTGAAATGTGAACTAAAACAGGTGGAAATAGGAGTTAGAGTCATCTTTTGCCATATCGAGGACTTTTAAAGTCACATGCTTTTCAGAGTCACAGATGCTACGACAGTGCTACATGAGGATGGCGACCCAAACAAAAATAATGCCCGCACCTCATGTGCATATTTTGTATCCGTGATGTGCACAAAGTTTTCAAATCTATAAGTAATTAAATAAACACATGTTTACTACTTTGCAGATTTAATACTTCTGTAATCGATAACAAGGACCTTCTGTAAATCTGTTTTAGTGGTTCATCAGCATTTTAGCAAAAACGAAATATTTTGTGCTCTGTGAAAATTGGTTAGGGTTTGCAGTGCAGGATATTGGTTCGCACTACTGTACTTGCCTGCCTCACAGTTCTGAGGTTCTGGTTCCGAATCTCGACTCTGGACTTCCCGTGTGCGTTTGCATCATCTCCCTGTGCTCATATGTTGTTGTTTTTTTTCCCCCTGTTTCCTCCCAAAACATGCATGACTCGAAATGTTGCAAAATTATGAACGTGTTTTGCATTATGTTAATGTTTGTGTCACATCATATGATGCTCAGGCCACAACACCGCGGCCCAATCAGCGGCCTCCCAATCAGGCCAGGCTGTAAAAGGGATTATTGCACGCTACAGTGATACTGTTGAGTCAGCGAAAGGGCGAGAACTCCCGCTCCAGGGCCAATTTGATCATGTGACACCTCATTTGCATACTGCTTTGTAGAAACACGGTGCCAGCTTGTGAGTCAGCAGAAAGGCCACCAGTCAATTTTTGGGTTCAGAATTCACACATAAGCAATTTAGGCAACAGGAGGGTTTTTAAATGGGGGGAATGAGGTAAGAGGTGGCGGAATCAAGTCGCCAATTCAAGGTCTTTTTGTTAGTCCTGTATGCTGCTGTAGTTTACTGAGCGGGTCATACATCAAGTTGGCCACCGTCGGGCCTCATTCTTGGCAAGGCATCTCGTTCCTTGAAACCTGTCTAAGAAAAGCTGTAAGTCTTGTGTGTCCTCAAAGGGCACCGTCGCTATGTGGCGGCACTGATACAAGCTGCAAAAACCCAGTGCCTATTAAAAGGACGATTAAAAAAAAAAGAAATTAACTTGCCATTTCCCCGCTTGCTTGTCACAACGCAGAACCTTTCTTCCCGGATTGCTAAAGTATGTGCTTCAAATTACAGAAGTATCATTAGTGTCTGCTTAACAGCTCGTAAATGTAGGCCTGACATGATGCAATGCACAATTAACGAATTACCCACATTCGGCAAGAAGAGATGATGTAATGACAGGATGTTGGCTGTTAGCCCTCTCCGTTCACACAAACACACGCCTACGCATTACATGTGGCAAAAGTACAGATGCCTCCTTCACAGAAATAAAAGCATTAGAAAGTACTAGTACGCATCCGTTTTCAAATATATAGAGGGGCTGTACGTTAAAAGTCAACAGAAAATTGCACTTCAGTACAGGTGCCTCAACAGTTCATTACTTGCCGCCAATGAAAAAAAAAAGGAATGCAAATATTTAAATGGCATGTTTATGCTCACAGAAGGAGGAGCTGAGGAAAGTGAGGAGGAAGGGGCCTGGGGGTATGGTGTGGAGCCTAAATTTGACGATAAAAACCACAAGTAAGAACTGTGGCGTCGAGGTGTGCTGTGATTGGCTAAGAGGATCACCTCATAACATCAGGCCGGCACGGTGATGTCAGCTGGTTTGCCGCCACAGTCAAAAGAGGCTCAGGTGGTGGGGGCGATATAAATATTTTTACATTTGGCTCAAATATCGCATTTGTACAAATGATTTATTATATATAATTACCCATGTTGCCGCTCATTATTTTATATCCTTGAACTAAATTACTTGTGCCAATGCAAAAGTGTCTGTCTTTCCAATCCCCAGTTCAGTTTAATTTTTCAATGTAACTTTGGTTCATTTTGCTCATAGTTTTATCAAATGAACATCCCTTGCATCTGTCTATCTACCTACCAGCGGTCTTTCTTCGTATCTAGCTAGTTTTATCGCTTTAAAAATAAACTTCAGGAAATTATATGTCACCGCTGTTGCCCTGTCAGCGGTGATTTTAGCAACGCGGAAGCTCCACGCTGATTGGCCGATGGGCGGAGCCTCGTCTGGAGCGTACGAGCAAAGACAGTGGCAAGCAAACAGCCAGTTTGCCAAGTGATGCGTCAGCTGTCCGAAAGACACACTGCTGCATTTCTACTTCATATCATGATCAATGTAGGTCACGTTTCATCACGGTGAGATGACAACAGCCTGTAGCGTTAAAATAGATCATGAACAGTGATCGAAGGCAAGTGACTACTTTATAATGCACCGCTGAGGAATCTATTTCGTTTTGTCAACGTAATCAGAAGGTAAGAGACACTATGTATTTCCACCTAAATGTCATTTACGGTCCCTGTAGTTAAGTTACTGGACTTGTATAATTCTTGTTTTGCTCTAAAAATATAATTCTAGTCTGGTATTGATCTAAACTGCAGCAGTCCCTTTTATTCTTGGAAAGCCGCAGGGTATTTGCGATCCATCTGAGGGGCCATTTACTTTAACGCTATCACTTGTACATACATACATATTACAATTCAAGTACGTGTACAGGTCGAACTATGAAAAATATGGATGTTTACACCATCAACAATCTGCGCGCTACTAGAATCACGGTGAGATGACAACAGCCTGTAGCGTTAAAAATAGATCATGAACAGTGATCGAAGGCAAGTGAGTATTTTATAATGCTCCGCTGAGGAATCTATTTCGTTTTGTCAACGTAATCAGAAGGTAAGAGACACTATGTATTTCCACCTAAATGTCATTTACGGTCCCTATAGTTAAGTGACTGGACTTGTATAATTCTTGTTTTGCTCTAAAAATATAATTCTAGTCTGGTATTGATCTAAACTGCGGCAGTCCCTTTTATTCTTGGAAAGCCGCAGGGTATTTGCGATCCATCTGAGGGGCCATTTACTTTAACGCGATCACTTGTACATACATACATATTAAAATTCAAGTACGTGTACAGGTCGAACTATGAAAAATATGGATGTTTACACCATCAACAATCTGCGCGCTACTAGAACGACTTGCGAAGCACTCGAGGTTAAATACCGTAGTACATTTTTTTCCCTCGTCACGAATGTACGACTGGCAGATCAGCTGTCAAGTAGTGCACAGTTTTCCTTAGCGACTAGTAGTAACATTTTTCTACTTGTGGGACTCTTTCTTTCCTACTAGTGAGGACAAAGAGTTTACAGTACTAGTACATCGATCTAGTGCTGGATATCAGGGACATCCAAACTTGAATGTAAGACAGTTATAAGGTAGTAGTGTAACGAGTGTGCCTATTATTGCATACTAGTAGATCATAAGTGAAACTAATAGTGGAAAAAAAATATAGTGAGGGCAAAGAGTGTATTAGAACAAGGACCTTAAAGTTAAGATGGATATCAAAGACATGAAAGGACTAAATGCTCGGACGTGTATGTATTTTCAATATGAGTGTCAGCGCCCAATTCACGAAAAAAATGAAGGAAATGGTTCGCTTTTGTTTTCACTTCCCATGTGACATCAGCTTGTTTCATTTTCACAACTGTTCAGTATGATGAGCACAATTGGCTTCAGTTGTTTTATGCTAGAATAAATGTACATAAACTTATCCCATATTTACTCCTATATTACAACAAAGCATTTATTCAGCAGTCGTGGTCTTGCAAGGTTTCACTGAGAGAGACGGTGAAGAATAATGTTGAAGGGAGGTGGGGGGGATGGCAACTCCCACTCTACCAAGCACACAGGAGTGCATCGATATTATATTCTTTGGATTAAAGACTTGGCCCTCAAGAGCGGAGGAGGAGGGAAAGGGAGTTGTCGATGGCGTTAATATTTTTTTTTTCAGTTTCAAAGTCAAAGCGCTGTCGCTTCTGCAAGCCAGGATGAATCGAGCCTTTAAAAATAGCTGCAGTCCGCAGATGAACAATTTTCAGTTTGCATTAAATATTGTGCTGTGTTCAAAGTCAAATGTTGTCAACTCAGCTGGCCGAGGCAAATTAAGTGACTGAATCGTAGTCATGCTCTTGCGCAACACCATCCTCAGCTTTCAACACACAAAATGAAACCCATCTTCATCCGATGTGCGTTAGTTAGCACATCTGCCTCACAGTCCTGTGCTGTGATTCTGGGTTCAAATCTCAGCATTCCTCTGTGGCGTTTCTTGTCTTCTTGCGTGTGGCCGTGCTTGTGTGTTTTTATTTCGAACGTCAAGAAGGTAACATATCCCCATCGTACTGTAGATGCTAACACATCAATGTGACAAGCTGTAATTACAATCGCTATTTAGACTACATTCACTTGTCTGCCACCCATGTCACTCACCAGGCTAGTCGCTGCTTTTTGAAGCCATAAACACTCAAAGGCACAGCGACTACAGTCATACCTCGGTTTTCGACCATAATCCGTTCCAGAAGGCTGTTCAAAAACCGATTTGTTTGAAAACCGAAACCACACTCTTTCAAATAAAAAACTTTATTGAACACGTCTGCTCACAATGGAACGCTACACGAGGAAGCGTCACTTCCTCGTGTAAGGAAGGCGAGAGGAGTCAAGTGGCGCATTCAATGCGCTCAGGTTGGTTGAGAACCGATTTTCGGTCGGAATCCGGGGTATAAAAAACTCGAAATTTTTGGTCGAAAACCGATTTGGTCGAGAACAGAGACGTTCGAAAACCGAGGTTTGACTGTACACCCTCATGACGACAAGCACTATGGAAAATGGTTACGTACAATCCATCCCTTTCAGTCTTTGGGACCACTTTTGGGGGAGGCCCTTTTCCATTCCACGGTCCATAAAATCCCTCTTGCAATTTTGAGGGGGGGGGGGGAAAAGAAGGCAATCAAACACTTTCAAAGATGAGTAAAAGTTTATAATCGTACTCCCAAAATATTGTCGAGTCATGCCTGAACTGTATTTGTCACTATTCAACGTCCTTCTCCCACTTCTTATTATTCACGATGCAGCTACAGTATTAGTTTGTATGACATCACTTTTTAACCACATGACTTTTTTTTTTGAACTCGGGTGTCAGGAAAAGGCTTTGACAAGTTTCCCGCACTTTCAGGGATGGGCACACACAACAGGTCAAAGGCGTTCTTATTTCCTTGGAACCAGAACGTATCTGAGAAGAGATTTTTAGAATGCCCGCCCTCAACTGCGACCAATTACGCTTCTTCAGAAGTTGTCTATACTTAAAGGGGACATACATATCATGCAAAACACTTTAAATGTTTCCAACTGGTAAAAAAAAGTATAACGTGTCCTGTTTTTTGCTTGTGTTCTGCCTGTCCCCACCAGACCCGTCAGACCATGAACTACGTGGGCCAGTTGGCGGGTCAGGTGTTGGTGCAGGTCAAGGAGCTGTACCGAGGCCTCAACCCGGCCACGCTGTCGGGCTGCATCGACGTCATCGTGGTGCGGCAGCCCGACGGCTCCTTGCGCTGCTCGCCCTTCCACGTCCGCTTCGGCAAGATGGGAGTCCTCCGCTCGCGAGAGAAAGTGGTCAGCAAATGAAGAGGCATGCAAAGAAAAACACACTAAGGAGTTTTAAAATGCAGATGTGTATATATATATTTTACAGGTGGACATGGAGATTAATGGAGAGCCGGTGGATCTACATATGAAGCTCGGAGACAACGGGGAGGCCTTCTTTGTCCAGGAAATGGAAAATAACCAGGTACAGGAAATTAGAGTGGCTGCTGTTCACTGTACTATGTAACCCGCACTGCGAGCGATGCTGACTCAGCACAAGGCTCGACTCAACCACCATTCACTCCATGAACCGTGCCGTCTTTTCCCAAAGAAAGCGTCAAAGTCAAAGGAACAAACAAAACTGACCAAGATGACACAATTAGTAATTAATTAATTAATTAATTAAT
>NW_017805282.1:1172403-1176811 GCF_001891065.2 Hippocampus comes | reverse complement strand
AAGAAATTAACTTGCCATTTCCCCGCTTGCTTGTCACAACGCAGAACCTTTCTTCCCGGATTGCTAAAGTATGTGCTTCAAATTACAGAAGTATCATTAGTGTCTGCTTAACAGCTCGTAAATGTAGGCCTGACATGATGCAATGCACAACTAACGAATTACCCACATTCGGCAAGAAGAGATGATGTAATGACAGGATGTTGGCTGTCAGCCCTCTCGGTGCACACAAACACACACCTACGCATTACATGTGGCAAAAGTACAGATGCCTCCTTCACAGAAATAAAAGCATTAGAAAGTACTAGTACGCATCCGTTTTCAAATATATAGAGGGGCTGTACGTTAAAAGTCAACAGAAAATTGCACTTCAGTACAGGTGCCTCAACAGTTCATTACTTGCCGCCAATGAAAAAAAAAAGGAATGCAAATATTTAAATGGCATGTTTATGCTCACAGAAGGAGGAGCTGAGGAAAGTGAGGAGGAAGGGGCCTGGGGGTATGGTGTGGAGCCTAAATTTGACGATAAAAACCACAAGTAAGAACTGTGGCGTCGAGGTGTGCTGTGATTGGCTAAGAGGATCACCTCATAACATCAGGCCGGCACGGTGATGTCAGCTGGTTTGCCGCCACAGTCAAAAGAGGCTCAGGTGGTGGGGGCGATATAAATATTTTTACATTTGGCTCAAATATCGCATTTGTACAAATGATTTATTATATATAATTACCCATGTTGCCGCTCATTATTTTATATCCTTGAACTAAATTACTTGTGCCAATGCAAAAGTGTCTGTCTTTCCAATCCCCAGTTCAGTTTAATTTTTCAATGTAACTTTGATTCATTTTGCTCATAGTTTTATCAAATGAACATCCCTTGCATCTGTCTATCTACCTACCAGCGGTCTTTCTTCGTATCTAGCTAGTTTTATCGCTTTAAAAATAAACTTCAGGAAATTATATGTCACCGCTGTTGCCCTGTCAGCGGTGATTTTAGCAACGCGGAAGCTCCACGCTGATTGGCCGATGGGCGGAGCCTCGTCTGGAGCGTACGAGCAAAGACAGTGGCAAGCAAAAAGCCTGCGTCAGCTGTCCGAAAGACACACTGCTGCATTTCTACTTCATATCATGATCAATGTAGGTCACGTTTCATCACGGTGAGATGACAACAGCCTGTAGCGTTAAAAATAGATCATGAACAGTGATCGAAGGCAAGTGAGTATTTTATAATGCTCCGCTGAGGAATCTATTTCGTTTTGTCAACGTAATCAGAAGGTAAGAGACACTATGTATTTCCACCTAAATGTCATTTACGGTCCCTATAGTTAAGTGACTGGACTTGTATAATTCTTGTTTTGCTCTAAAAATATAATTCTAGTCTGGTATTGATCTAAACTGCGGCAGTCCCTTTTATTCTTGGAAAGCCGCAGGGTATTTGCGATCCATCTGAGGGGCCATTTACTTTAACGCGATCACTTGTACATACATACATATTAAAATTCAAGTACGTATCCAGGTAGAACTATGAAAAAATGGATGTTTACACCATCAACAATCTGCGCGCTACGAGTACGACTTGCGAAGCACTCGAGGTTAAATACCGTAGTACATTTTTTCCCTCACGTCACGAATGTACTACTGGCAGATCAGCTGTCAAGTAGTGCGCAGTTTTCCTTAGCGACTAGTAGTAACATGTAATTTTTCTACTTGTGGGACTCTTTCTTTCCTACTAGTGAGGACAAAGAGTTTACAGTACTAGTACATCGATCTAGTGCTGGATATCAGGGACATCCAAACTTGAATGTAAGACAGTTATAAGGTAGTAGTGTAACGAGTGTGCCTATTATTGCATACTAGTAGATCATAAGTGAAACTAATAGTGGAAAAAAAATATAGTGAGGGCAAAGAGTGTATTAGAACAAGGACCTTAAAGTTAAGATGGATATCAAAGACATGAAAGGACTAAATGCTCGGACGTGTATGTATTTTCAATATGAGTGTCAGCGCCCAATTCACGAAAAAAATGAAGGAAATGGTTCGCTTTTGTTTTCACTTCCCATGTGACATCAGCTTGTTTCATTTTCACAACTGTTCAGTATGATGAGCACAATTGGCTTCAGTTGTTTTATGCTAGAATAAATGTACATAAACTTATCCCATATTTACTCCTATATTACAACAAAGCATTTATTCAGCAGTCGTGGTCTTGCAAGGTTTCACTGAGAGAGACGGTGAAGAATAATGTTGAAGGGAGGTGGGGGGGATGGCAACTCCCACTCTACCAAGCACACAGGAGTGCATCGATATTATATTCTTTGGATTAAAGACTTGGCCCTCAAGAGCGGAGGAGGAGGGAAAGGGAGTTGTCGATGGCGTTAATATTTTTTTTTTCAGTTTCAAAGTCAAAGCGCTGTCGCTTCTGCAAGCCAGGATGAATCGAGCCTTTAAAAATAGCTGCAGTCCGCAGATGAACAATTTTCAGTTTGCATTAAATATTGTGCTGTGTTCAAAGTCAAATGTTGTCAACTCAGCTGGCCGAGGCAAATTAAGTGACTGAATCGTAGTCATGCTCTTGCGCAACACCATCCTCAGCTTTCAACACACAAAATGAAACCCATCTTCATCCGATGTGCGTTAGTTAGCACATCTGCCTCACAGTCCTGTGCTGTGATTCTGGGTTCAAATCTCAGCATTCCTCTGTGGCGTTTCTTGTCTTCTTGCGTGTGGCCGTGCTTGTGTGTTTTTATTTCGAACGTCAAGAAGGTAACATATCCCCATCGTACTGTAGATGCTAACACATCAATGTGACAAGCTGTAATTACAATCGCTATTTAGACTACATTCACTTGTCTGCCACCCATGTCACTCACCAGGCTAGTCGCTGCTTTTTGAAGCCATAAACACTCAAAGGCACAGCGACTACAGTCATACCTCGGTTTTCGACCATAATCCGTTCCAGAAGGCTGTTCAAAAACCGATTTGTTTGAAAACCGAAACCACACTCTTTCAAATAAAAAACTTTATTGAACACGTCTGCTCACAATGGAACGCTACACGAGGAAGCGTCACTTCCTCGTGTAAGGAAGGCGAGAGGAGTCAAGTGGCGCATTCAATGCGCTCAGGTTGGTTGAGAACCGATTTTCGGTCGGAATCCGGGGTATAAAAAACTCGAAATTTTTGGTCGAAAACCGATTTGGTCGAGAACAGAGACGTTCGAAAACCGAGGTTTGACTGTACACCCTCATGACGACAAGCACTATGGAAAATGGTTACGTACAATCCATCCCTTTCAGTCTTTGGGACCACTTTTGGGGGAGGCCCTTTTCCATTCCACGGTCCATAAAATCCCTCTTGCAATTTTGAGGGGGGGGGGGGTAAAAGAAGGCAATCAAACACTTTCAAAGATGAGTAAAAGTTTATAATCGTACTCCCAAAATATTGTCGAGTCATGCCTGAACTGTATTTGTCACTATTCAACGTCCTTCTCCCACTTCTTATTATTCACGATGCAGCTACAGTATTAGTTTGTATGACATCACTTTTTAACCACATGACTTTTTTTTTTGAACTCGGGTGTCAGGAAAAGGCTTTGACAAGTTTCCCGCACTTTCAGGGATGGGCACACACAACAGGTCAAAGGCGTTCTTATTTCCTTGGAACCAGAACGTATCTGAGAAGAGATTTTTAGAATGCCCGCCCTCAACTGCGACCAATTACGCTTCTTCAGAAGTTGTCTATACTTAAAGGGGACATACATATCATGCAAAACACTTTAAATGTTTCCAACTGGTAAAAAAAAGTATAACGTGTCCTGTTTTTTGCTTGTGTTCTGCCTGTCCCCACCAGACCCGTCAGACCATGAACTACGTGGGCCAGTTGGCGGGTCAGGTGTTGGTGCAGGTCAAGGAGCTGTACCGAGGCCTCAACCCGGCCACGCTGTCGGGCTGCATCGACGTCATCGTGGTGCGGCAGCCCGACGGCTCCTTGCGCTGCTCGCCCTTCCACGTCCGCTTCGGCAAGATGGGAGTCCTCCGCTCGCGAGAGAAAGTGGTCAGCAAATGAAGAGGCATGCAAAGAAAAACACACTAAGGAGTTTTAAAATGCAGATGTGTATATATATATTTTACAGGTGGACATGGAGATTAATGGAGAGCCGGTGGATCTACATATGAAGCTCGGAGACAACGGGGAGGCCTTCTTTGTCCAGGAAATGGAAAATAACCAGGTACAGGAAATTAGAGTGGCTGCTGTTCACTGTACTATGTAACCCGCACTGCGAGCGATGCTGACTCAGCACAAGGCTCGACTCAACCACCATTCACTCCATGAACCGTGCCGTCTTTTCCCAAAGAAAGCGTCAAAGTCAAAGGAACAAACAAAACTGACCAAGATGACACAATTAGTAATTAATTAA
>NW_017805282.1:1167821-1172385 GCF_001891065.2 Hippocampus comes | reverse complement strand
TATATATCTACACACATATATTTTTTTTTGGATATCAGGTGTCAAGGTAAGATGAGACTTGTTTAACTAGGGCACGGCATTTAATAGAGCAAGTGTTGCAGCTCCGAAAAAAAGGAGAGCTATGGTGTTGTTTTTTTTAAAACGTACACTTTATTTACGCTTTTAACTCATTCACTCCCAAAGACGTTTTTAAACGTTTTTTCAGACTTTGTCTAGAATTGGCTGGTACTGAATTAACAGTCTTGAAAAACAGACACGTCTACGTTCGACTACTTTGCCTTCTCTTCTGTCGTTCGACTCGAGAGGCGTTCAAAGACCGCCTCCGAAAAACGGAAATTAATGATCACTTCAACGACACTAAGGAAAGAGAACATAATGCACCAAAACAGAAAATCAAGCGAGGAAATCATAAAATAAATTATATGGGGGCGTTTGTGAACACACAACAAAGGAATGAATTACAAACAATTCTGAAACAGTCCAGTCTCATACACAAGGGCGACCTTAGGAGGTTTTTACGGTCTTCAATTGGCTGGAGTTTGCAGGGGTGTCCAACTGCAACACATCCGACTAAGAGTTGTTTACCTACTTTGCCTCCCTCACATAATTGCATTAGCGACCCCAAAATGCTTGCAAAAAAATGGTTCAAATGTCTAAGCTGCGAACTAATTTCAAACACACACACACTTGCCTGCATCACAAACACTCTGACGCGCAGTCCCAAATATTTTACACATAGTCGGTTTGGAGAAATCAGGTCAGGCCGCATATGTATGTGGACTTGGCACGGCCGCCAGGAATTTCCGCTTTTCCTTTTAGAGTTGGACCACGTTCCTCCGTTTCCCAGAAAGCGTCTACTTATACTCAAGGAGCAGTAAGGCCATAAATCTTTTGCGATCCCCTTATTTTAATGACCCCCGCTTAACGATTCGTACACATTGGAAGATATTTGCTGAAAACGTGCGAAGGCTGACAACAGTATGATCAGTTCCAGAAATGTAGCATTGAACTGTTTTTCCGCCATTTTCTGATTTTTGGGGGGCGGGGGGGCTTGGCTGAAAGTGTGCCGCCCATCTCCCCTCCCCCACCCGATGAGTGAGAAAGCATAACTGAACAATCAGTGCAACGTGAGAGCCAGCGTGTTGACAAGGGTTCCGCTCTGGCGTGGAGACTTACGAGCGCCTCGTTGTTGCGGCGTGGAAAAGCCGCCAGAAGCTTTCAGCGGATATATTTGGGCGGCTCAAACATGTAGTTACGATATGTATATAGGCAAGAAAAATGCTCGACAAAGCATTGTAGAGGTGTTTGATTGACAAGTTAACAGTTGAGCGGTAGGTGAGTCTATACGTTCAGCGGACATGATCACAGCACTGGAGTGACGACTAAACAGCTTGATTTTTCACAATTTCCACACTTCGTTTTGGATGCAGCACTTGACGGTTTTGTGTTTAAACAGTCAAAATTTGGCTTGGTTCTGAGCAACATTCTTCTCGACGGCGTGTCATGTGTACATTTGTTTTCAGTGGAAAGTCTTCGGAGAATGTTGGAAGCCAATCACAACTCAAGTTCATGGAACACATAAAAGAAGAGGCAGTTTCCCGATTTCTTGGAAAGCAGACTTTTTTTTTGGCGTGTGCGCGTCGGCCCGTTGGGGGTCGGGGGGGGGGCCGTGGCGGGTGTATGAGGACTTCCCATGCACGTGACAGAATGTGCTGCCAAAATACATAAATAAGCTATAAACTACCGAGACGGAGGAACGTCATCAACAAGGGAAGACGGTGATTTATTTCAGGCGGACAAGTGTTAGGTTTCCGGCTCGAGAAAAGCAGAGCAGGAAAGTAGGAGGTTCCCCCACTGCCCCCCCCCTACTCTCCATGTTGTTTACTTTCGAAAAACGTGACTACGGTTACACGCACCACGACATCATCTGTCGTCGACCTTACTTGCTGCCTTGTGCCAGGAGATATAGACACACAATATGGAGCTACAGTAAAAGCTCCTGGAAAGGGTTCTACTTTCACGGAGCCGACTGCTTTTTTTTCCAGCTGCTTTTTATAGTTCAGATTGTACTCGGAAACGTTAGGAAAAGAAGGAACATCTTTGCTCATCACGCCAATGGCCATAAATATGCATACAAAAGCTAGATAAAATGCAAAACCACAATTTGTTGGGGGTTTTTTTTCATGCTGAGATGTTGTCATGGAATTCTCAGCATTTCTAGATTTCTAACTTTTGATGACAAATGGCAAGCATATGGCAGCTCAAGAAAGCTAATGTAGCAGTCGACGACAGACTTATAAAAAGATGGTCAAGTTAATCCGTTGCCTTCATGCTAAACTCACGTCTCAAGGGATAGGAGGACGTCCTGTGTTCAGAATGTTTTAAAGATCAACTGTCTCGTGTAAATAACCTTTTATACATTAAACAATCGACTGTTCAATTTACTGGACTGTGACTTCCTGTTTCCACAAAACAGCGGAGCTATTAATACTAAGCTAGCATTAGCACTGCAAAAAAGCCAATGTTAGCCGTGGTTGACATGCTGGTAGCATGATTTCGTCATGTTACAAGAACATTAATGGTTTTAAATTTCATTTTTGGGAATCTACGATGAATTCAATGTCTAAAAGAATTCATAAACTTGCCTTTTGAGCAGAAATGTTGTTCATTCCGCGTTGCTTCTGAATAGTCTCATCTTCCTGAGGGGCATTTGCTCTACTTCTGTTTACAAGCTAATCTTTTATCCAGTTGTTAGCAAACAAGAGAAGGTCATCTTTTCACCCGCGGAGTTTGATATTTCAGCATAGTTTCAGCAAAGCTCCTGAAGCTAGCTTAAGCTAATAGCTCAGCACACGGGTTCAAGGTTTTGCTGGTAAAAGGAAATGATTGACACCTCGTCTGTCATGCCTTTTGTCTCTGATTGGTTGCATGCAATGAATTGATCTCACTAGGAAGTGGTTCCTTCCTACCTGGCCACCTCTCCCATCATGTCGGACGGTCTCGTTCTGATGAGCTCCTCGCTGATGGCGAAGAGTTCGGGGCCTCCCGTGCAGACCTTGGGCTCCACGGGGAGCAGCGGCGAGACCGGCACAACGGCGATGATGATGATGAAAAAACGAAGGAAGAGGAGGAGGAAAGCCCGGATAGACAGCCCGAAGAGGGAGGAGAGCGGCGACTACTCAGAGGACGAGGACATGTTCACTATTGACATCAGCTCTGATGAAGAAATGGAGAATAACAGGTGAGCAAGAGGAAAGTGAGCCACGCTTCCGACCCTTTTCGTTATACGGGAATGCCGTCAGATACAGAATGGATTCACGGCATTTCCATTCCTTTCAATGGGGAAAGCAAGACATCACTGTCCAGTGTTTACAAGAGTGTGAAAGAGGCTGGCCAGTCACACGAAAATAAGTGGAATGTCACGCAGTAAACAATGGAGGGCATGCGTAGTGAAAAAGTGGGGGTGTGATACGTTTTTTTTTTTTTTTACAATGGAACTTGTTATGCTTGGTAAAAACGAGGGCTATGCCCCACATGGAAGTATGAGTGCACATGACTCGGTCAGCTAGTAATACATCACTGAGGAAAGCCATAAGGAAAACATCAGCACGTGACCGTTTCCTCGCGAAACACACGGTCGAATTCAAAGCCTTGAAGCGTCCTGGCCAACGTGCCGTTCTGAAACTCAGCTTGTGTAAGGCCAGCCTTCCCAACGGGGGCACATCCAACATATTGTTGGAAAGAAAATTTGGGGGTTGAGTTCCCCTTTAAGGTTTAAGCGTGTCGAAAAATATTTGCGTTTACATCCGTCATCATCATCATCTAGGTCACATTTAATATGATATGTGCAAGATCGGCGTGAGGTCTAAATTTGGACGGGAGCGCTATCAAAGACAAGACTGGAGAATGTTTAACTCGACACGTCCGACCTCATTTTTTAGAGGGGACGACCCAATGAAGGGCAATTTTGGGCGTCGTTAATGTTGTAAAGTTTACATGCCTCAACCTATATTTCCAATTTGCACAACCCAGAACGCTGCTTCATGAGTGTTTCATATTTTAAGTGCATGTCGGAGGGTTGCACGTTCCAACATGAGCTTCTTCACAAAGTGTCGTCCCCCCCTTGAGCAGTTTAGTGAATTCCAGCCTGCAAAATCAATGAACAGAATAGCAGCAAATTGAAAACAATTTTATTTTTCATTTTTAGGATGACATTTTTAGTATTATTTTGGTTTGAATAGAAAACCATTGACAAAAAAATACTCACATGCGACAAAATTTGGCATAATCAAATGTAAAAAAATAAATAAATAAAACCATAATCATTAAATTACATCTTTAAAAAAAAATCTTTAATATTTTTCATCATCCAAAAAATGCACTGAGCTCACGCACCAACTTTGGAAATAACCAGTAAAATTTGCTGAGAATTTTGACTGACAAGAACCCTTGAGCGGTAGCAAAATAGCAGCCAACATGACCTACTGACAAAACTTTTTTTTTTTTTTTTTTTTTTCCAATGGGAGACAAAATGGTTGAAATCAGATTTGAAAACCTTCTCCTC